>NC_069505.1:63802146-64102146 GCF_027579735.1 Bombina bombina
GCTCCCTATAACTCTTCCTATTGCACCATATAACAGCTCCCTATAACTCCTCTTATTGCACCATATAACAGGTCCCTATAACTCCTCCTATTCCTCCATATAATAGCTCCCTATAACTCTTCCTATTGCACCATATAACAGCTCCCTATAACTCCTCTTATTGCACCATATAACAGCTCCCTATAACACCTCCTATTGCACCATATAACAGCTCCCTATAACTCCTCCTATTACATCATATAACAGCTCCCTATAACTCCTCCTATTGCACCATATAGCAGCTCCCTATAACTCCTCCTATTGCACCATATAACAACTCCCTATAACTCCTCCTATTGCACCATATAACAGCTCCCTATAACTCCTCCTATTCCTCCATATAATAGTCTCTATAACTCCTCCTATTGCACCATATAACAGCTCCCTATAACTCCTCCTATTGCACCATATAACGGGTCCCTATAACTCCTCCTATTCCTCCATATAACAGCCTCTATAACTCCTCCTATTGCACCATATTACAGCTCCCTATAACAACTCCTTATAACTCCTCCTATTGCATCATATAACAGCTCCCTATAACTCCTCCTATTGCACCATATAACAGCTGCCTATAATTCCTCCTATTGCACCATATAACAGCTCCCTATAACTCCTCCTATTGCACCATATAACAGCTCCCTATAACTCCTCCAATTGCACCATATAACAGCTCCCTATAACTCCTCCTATTGAACCATATAACAGCTCCCTATAACTCCTCCTATTGCACCATATAACAGCTGCCTATAATTCCTCCTATTGCACCATATAACAGCTCCCTATAACTCCTCCTATTGCACCATATAACAGCTCCCTATAACTCCTCCAATTGCACCATATAACAGCTGCCTATAACTCCTCCTATTGCACCATATAACATCTCCCTATAACTCCTCCTATTGCACCATATAACAGCTCCCTATAACTCCTCCTATTGCACCATATAACAGCTCCTTATAACTCCTCCTATTGCACCATATAACAACTCCCTATAACTCCTCCTATTGCACCATATAACAACTCCCTATAACTCCTCATATTGCACCATCTAACAGCTCCCTATAACCCCTCCTATTGTACCATATAACAGCTCCCTATAACTCCTCCTATTGCACCATATAACAGCTCCCTATAACTTCTCCTATTGCACCATATAACAGCTTCCTATAACTCCTCCTATTGCACCATATAAATCATCCTTATAACTCCTCCTATTAAACCATATAACAGCTCCCTATAACTCCTTCTATTGCTCCATATAACCGCTCCAAATATCTCCTCCTATTGCACCATATAACTGTTCACTATAACTCCTCCTATTGCTCCATATAACTCCTCCTATTGCACCATATAACTCCTCCTATTGCACCATATAACTCCTCCTATTGCACCATATAACTCCTCCTATTGCACCATATAACAGCTCCCTATAACTCATCCTATTGCACCATATAACAGCTCCCTGTAACTCCTCCTATTGCACCATATAACAACTCCCTATAACTCCTCCTATTGCACCATATAACAACTCCCTATAACTCCTCCTATTGCACCATATAACAACTCCCTATAACTCCTCCTATTGCACCATATAACAACTCCCTATAACTCCTATTGCACTATATAATATATCTATATAACTTCTCTTATTGCACCATATAACAGCTCCCTATAACTCCTCCTTTTGCACCATATAACAACTCCCTATAACTCCTATTGCACTATATAATATATCTATATAATTCCTCCTATTGCACCATATAACGGCTCCCTATAACTCCTCCTATTGCACCATATAACAGCTCCCTATAACCCTCCTATTGCACCATATAACAGCTCCCTATAACTCCTCCTATTGCACCGTATAACAGCTCCCTATAACTCCTCCTATTGCACCGTATAACAGCTCCCTATAACTCCTCCTATTGCACCGTATAACAGCTCCCTATAACTCCTCCTATTGCACCATATAACAGCTCCCTATAACTCCTCCTATTGCACCATAAAACAGCTCCCTATAACTCCTCCTATTGCACCATATAACAGCTCCCTATAACTCTCCTATTGCCCCATATAACAGCTCCCTATAACTCCTCCTATTGCACCATATAACAGCTCCCTATAACTCCTCCTATTGCACCATAAAACAGCTCCCTATAACTCCTCCTATTGCACCATAAAACAGCTCCCTATAACTCCTCATATTGCACCATATAACAGCTCCCTATAACTCTCCTATTGCCCCATATAACAGCTCCCTATAACTCCTCCTATTGCCCCATATAACAGCTCCCTATAACTCCTCCTATTGCACCATATAACAACTCCCTATAACTCCTATTGCACTATATAATGTATCTATATAATTCCTCCTATTGCACCATATAACAGCTCCCTATAACTCCTCCTATTGCACCATATAACGGCTCCCTATAACTCCTCCTATTGCACCATATAACAGCTCCCTATAACTCCTCCTATTGCACCATATAACGGCTCCCTATAACTCCTCCTATTGCTCCATATAATATATCTATATAACTCTATTATTGCACCAAATAACATCTTTATTTAATTCCCCTATTCCTCCATATATTAAAGGGACAGTAAAGTCAAAATGTAACCTAAATGGATTGTATAGTGAATACAAGTTTGAACAACTTTTTTGCTTAGTTCCCTTGGTATCCATTGTTAAACAGTACCCCTAGGCTAAAAATTGTGCTCACTAATAAAATCTTACATATCCCCATTTACGCCAAAATGTATTATTAATTAACAAAACGGTCATTCAAACGCACATTAAAAACACAAACTATAGCTGTACCTAAATCTACATTCTAAATGATTCCTATATGAGTTAATGCAAATACGACATTGTAAAATAAATATTTATAGCAATGTTATACAGTTACACTGCTGCCATAGAATTATACAGACACTCTGCGGCAACAGTTTGCAATTGTGTATACGATTGCTATAAACATTGTTGCAAACAGATGGCTAAGGACACGTGCACGCTCCTGAGCTCACCTAAGATTACTCTTTAACAAAGGATGCCAAGAGAACTAAGCAAAATCGGTAATAGGAGTAAATTGGAAAGTTGCTTAAAACTGAATACGCTATCTGAATCGTGAATGTTTGACTTTACTGTCCCTTTAATAATTCAAATTGCAGTAACTCACATATTGCTTTTCTATGCTTTTACAAATCCATTCTACAATTTCCCCATATGTCTATTCCACAAATCAATTGCAAATGGTAATACAGCATATAACCACACTCTGGATTTATTATATAGCTCTGATGTTTTGTCATTCTTTTTACAAGAAAACACTGCAAATTGTCCAGTGTAACTTCAACATTAGTAAAGGCTTAATATATAAGTACAATCTGATCATCAACCCCATAAATGTCTTCCCTTCACAACATCCCACCACAGCAGGGGCTGCACAGACTTCCTGGCACATTCTACGTAATCATGGGCAAAACTACAGGGGGTGCAGAGGTCGCAATTGCGACTGGGCCCCCAAGGGTGGGGGCCCAGCTTAAAAAACAAAAACAAAACTTTTTTTACAATAAAAAACGTTGACCTGCCTCTGCCTGCACTGATATCATGTGAGTGTGACATGATGCCTCACTAGTGTCTCTGACTACAGGGGTTAGTGTTTCTGTTTTACCCATTAGTGTTTATGTGTGTGTGTGTGTGTGTATGTGTGTTTGTATTTATGCGTGTGTATGTATTTATGTATGTATGTATGTATGTATGTATGTATGTATGTGTGTGTGTGTGTGTGTGTATGTATGTGACTGTGTGTATTTATGTGTGTGTGTATGTGTGTTTGTATTTATGCATGTGTGTGTATGTGTGTGTGTGTGTGTGTGTATGTATGTGTATGTATGTGTGTATGTATGTATGTATGTGTGTGTGTGTGTGTGTGTGTATGTTTGTGGAACCAGCAAATTACAAACCTTGTTACTACAGCATGGGGGGTGGGGGGTAAACAGTGTCAATCTATACAGTACCACTATATACAGTACGGGGGGGCTGGACCATGTCACAGACTACTGTGGTCACTTTATAAAGTACTGGGGCGGGTAGGGTCAGGCCAGCCATCTCACCAGCAGATTACAGACTGTGTCACTGACTCACTATATACAGTACTGGTGGGTTAAACAGTGTCTATATACTATATACAGTAATAGGGGGTCAGACCATCTCACAGACTGTGGGCACAGGGTACCTCCTTTTGCAGACATGTAATCTGATTAACATTTTCTTCTGTGTTAAATGTAAAAAAAAAAAATGATATGTATCAAATTCACTTTTTTTGGGGGTGTGTGTGGGGGGGGGGGCGCCTTCTTAGATTCTTGCACCTGGGCCCTGTGGTTTCTAGTTACACCTCTGTACGTAATACATTGTAGGGAAACGATCAATCTGGCAATGAGAAAAACTGAAAAGGAACAAGGGTGGAAAAAAAGAAACTTCACAGAAAGAGCTACGTGATTTGTTTATTCACAAAAGAAGTAAGCTTTCACGATTCCACTATCCTCTTTATATAAAGAGAAACAGACATGCAGTGGAGATCCTAGGAATTGCGGCAAGGGTGTCCTGCACCCCCCATACCTTACAGGGACTTTACAGCCAAAATTAGAATACAGATGGATACATTTCTGTAATATACATGTAGTAGTAAAAATATTTCTTATAAAAACTATAGTGGTTTCAAAAGTGTATTTAAGTATGCACCGTGAACCAGCATTTCAAACACAGCACTTGTACCATCTGGTAATGACTCCATTTGTTAACTGCTGACATGATACAGGCCCCACTGGCACTCTGAGCAGCTGCAGTACTGAAAATGCTGGTGCACTGAGAAAATCTAGCTATGCTTCACATGCACGTGCAGAGAAAAATGTTAACACTAAAACAGTGATAACTTTTGCTAGAAGCATTTTTGCCAATACATGTATATTGCAAATATGTTTCTATCTAAATATGTAATTCATCTATGTGCTTTTACATTTTGACTGGAATGTCCCTTTAAATGTACCATGCTCTGAATTTAAAAGGTAGTGCACATATCAAGGTGACGTACATCAGAAGGGAAGTTTAAAAAAAATAAAGGTCAACAGGGAGCAGAAAAAGTCCCGACCTGTATCGTCTACACCTGACATTCACATTGACCTTTGTGGTCAAATTTTTGCCCACCAACTGGCGTTGTCTAGAACTACCTCTCTGCACAGGTAAACATATAATTAGGTCAGTAGGTAAGACCATGGGGTATGAAATGAGATTGGATACAATAGGTACAACAGTGGCAGAGGGAGCAGATGGAAAGGAAATGGAAAAAGAAGGTATAGATCATTAAACAGAAAGAGGTAGGAGGATAAGGTCACACAGGATGGAGAGGGTCAAACAATAAAGAAGCAAGTTGGTGGCACAGACAAAAAAAAGTAGGTAAAAATGAGGATAAAAAGATAAGGAGAGATAACAACAGACAGGGAAAAAACAAAGAGAGGTATCACAGGTAGAGGCACAGGGGAAGTGAGGCTTAGTGGGAGGGTATAAATAGGGCGCAGGAGATGTGCAGATGTCAGCCATAAAAAAGAGCAGGTAATGAGAGGGGTGGCATAGAGGGCACTAATGGAATGGAGAAATTGCCAAATAGAAGAATAAAATTACTAACAGAGGGATATTAAACATGGGAAATGGAATATTATTGTTTGGTAACAAGTTCTGGTGCTCTCCTTGCCCCCTCTATACGTACAAATACCCATTTGAATGTTTGAGGCCTGAGGATGCCATAGCTTGCCTTGGCACAAGCTCAGTACCCAGGCTGGGATTCAAGGAGCGGCACCTGTGACAAGCCACAGGTGTGGCCTCAAGGAATTTTATGAACATGGAGTAACACACAGTAACCCCTACAGGAGGGGGTTTAACATGAACAGAACAAACTCAGGGTCATCTGCACCTAAAGCCATCAACACTCAACATATTTTATGCTGCATAGGAAACCTGCAACCCATACACAATACTTCTGTATTAAATACATCTCTTAATTGCCAGAGAGGGAAGTCATGGTTACAGCCAGCTCTGTTGTCCAAGGGGTTAAACATCTGCTTACATGTTGAAGGAATGATTAGGAAGTCCTTAAGGTGTAGGGACCTCCTAATCATGTGAAATTCTAAAGCCACAGAGAGTTCAAAACTAGAAGAGGTGTGAATGCTGGAAGCATAATAGAGATTAACCTCAGTCCTACAGTATATTATAAACCTGAAATACTAGCAGCAGGGGCATCTAGGTCAAACAGGGAGATCTGAATCCTTTTATTGTATATATATATATAAACAAACAAAGCTGAGGCACAGGAGAAGCTGTCACCCACCTGTCAGGATGGGCAACAGGAGGCACAAACACAGTAGTACAGGTGTCCCCCTACCCAGGCTCCAGCATCTCATCAGTAGCACAGGCACAAGTGAACCAGGGGGGCTACAGACTTATTCAGCCACTTACCTTTACTGCTGGGAGCTTCTTGATTAATGTACATTTTGTTGCCTGCTTCTTCTTCTCTGGTTCCTTTGCTATTTTCCTTTGCCTTTGTAAGTCCCCGGAAAAACAAAAGGACAAGCTGTGAAGTGGGTTAGGTTCAGCTAGGGTTAAGCTGTCACTTGTTTTGTCTCCTGTCCCTCATTGACAAGACCCTTTTTGGGGAGGAGCAGAGCTGCTTTGCAGGTGGCCTTGGGAGCTCCAGTGTGAAGCTTGGAGTGTAAATGAATGAGGATCTTTTTTGAAGGAACCAGCCCCTCTCTCTCTCTCTCTCTCTCTCTCTCTCTCTCTGTCTCTCTGTCTCTCCCTTCCCTGTGCTTCTCTCACATCCACATGCTGCCAGCTAGTGGCAGAAATAGAAACTGCACAGTAATGTGTGTCACTGACGGTGAGCTCAGGGAGGGAGAATAGAAAACAAACGAATATTCATGCACACAATAAATAGGACTTGTAACAACTGCTAAACAAAATCTGCACCAAAGCACAAATACATCCCGGATTTACTATGAAATTGTCACTTTTTATAACATGCAACAAATAAAGCCCATGCAATAGGGTAGGAATAATGTATCACAAATAATACAGTAATGACATAGGGATATAATAATAATAAAATAAACTGCTCTAGTCTGTGGCTCTTGTGCTCAAAACCAATGTTTTTAAAGGAAATACAGCACTTGCATAATAACAAGTGCATGATAAAAAGACAATGCAATAGCACTTAGTCTGAACTCCAAGTTAGTAGTAGATTTTTTTCAGACAAATTTCAGTTATGTCTATTGACACGCCTCCTGTATCATGTGACAGCCATTAACCAATCACAAATGCATATACCTAGATTCTATGAATTCTTGCACATGCTCAGTAGCAGCTGGTGACTCAAAAAGTGTAAATATAAAAAGACTGTGCACATTTTGTTAATGCAAGTAAATTGGAAAGTTGTTTAAAATTGCTGCTCTATCTGAATCATGAAAGTTTAATTTTGACTTGTGTGTCCCTTTAAATCAACACACCTTGTGATTCGAAGACCATTCTGCTGTCTTGCTACAGAATAAAATAGGGGAGTGAAGCAGGTGTGCAGCTAAATCTGTCCTGGACAGGACATGACTGGCACCTGAGTATGTGAGGAGCAGAAAAACATTGTGTCTCCTGAGCAATGAAGGTTAAAGGGACAGTAAAAACCTTGTGATTGCAATATCAGCCAAGTCTCAGTAACAAATTAACTGGTTTGCTGCAATCAATTTCAATAGCAACTTGCATTACTTAGAGGGGCCAAGACACATCTAGCCACATTCATGATGTTTGCAAAATCACCATTGTTTTGCAGTTTGTTATCTGATGACCAATTAAAGGGACAGTCAACACCAGATTTTTTGTTGTTTAAAAAGATAGATAATCCCTTTCCCCAGTTTTGCATAACCAACACAGTTATAATAATGTACTTTGTACCTCTGTAATTACCTTGTATCTAAGCTTCTGCAGACTGCCCCCTTATTTCATTTCTTTTTTGACAGACTTGCATTTTAGCCAATCAGTGCTGACTCCTAGGTAACTTCACGTGCGTGAGCTCGATGTTATCTATATGACACACATGAACTAATCCCCTCTAGTGGTGAAAAACTGTCAAAATGCATTTAAATAAGTGTCGGCCTTCAAAGTCTAAGAAATTATCATATGAGAAGCTTTCAAATAAGAATACCAAAAGAACAAAGCAAAATTGGTGATAAAAATAAATTGGAACGTAATTACATGCCCTATCTGAATCATGTAAATTTATTTTGGACTTGACTGTCCCTTTAAAGACAGATTTGTAACAGGGTAGTCTTAAAGGCACATTAGACTCAAAAAGTGTCCTTCATAACTCAGATAGCTCATACAATTTTAAACAACATTCCAATTTACTTCTATTATAAAATGTTCTATATTCTCTTTGTGTTCTTAGTTGACGGAGCAGCAATGCACTACTGTGAGCTAGCTGAACACACCAGGTGAGCCAATGACAAGAGGCATATACAGAGGTGTAACTAGAATCCACAGGGCGCAAGTGCAAGAATCTAAAAAGCCCCCCCCAAAAAAAAGTTAATTTGATACATATATATATATATATTTTTTTTTTTTTTTTACATTTAACACAGAAAAAAAATGTGAATCAGATTACGTCTGCAAAAGGAGGTACCCTGTGCCCACAGTCTGTGAGATGGTCTGACCCCCTATTATTGTATATAGTGACACTGTTTAACCCACCAGTACTGTATATAGTGACGCTGTTTAATCCACTAGTACTGTATATAGTGAGTTAGTGACACAGTCTGTAATCTGCCGGTGAGATGGCTGGCCTGACCCTACCCGCCCCAGTACTTTATAAAGTTACCACAGTAGTCTGTGGCATGGTCCAGCCCCCCGTACTGTATATAGTGGTACTGTATAGACTGACACTGTTTACCCCCGCTGCCCCCCCATGCTGTAGTAACAATGTCTGTAATTTGCTGGTTCCACAAAAATACACACACATACATGCATAAATACACACATACATACATACATACACACACAGTCACATACATACATACACACATACATGCATAAATACATACACAGTCACATACATACATACACACACACATACATGCATAAATACATACACAGTCACATACATACATACACACATACAGGCATAAATACACACATACACACACACATACATGCATAAATACACACACAGTCACATACATACACACACACACACACATGCATAAATGCAGACAGTCACATACATACATACACACACACACATACATACATAAATACACACACAGTCACATACATACACACACACACACACACATGCATAAATGCAGACAGTCACATACACACACACATACATGCATAAATACACACACAGTAACATACATACATACACACACATACATGCATAAATACACACACAGTCACATACATACATACACACACATACATACATACATAAATACACACACAGTCACATACATACATACACACATACACATACATGCATAAATACACACACAGTCATATACATACATACACAAACACATACATACATAAATACACACACAGTCACATACATACATACACACACACACATACATGCATAAATACACACACAGTCACATACATACATACACACACACACATACATACATAAATACACACACACACATACATGCATAAATACACACACAGTCACATACATACATACACACACACACATACATACATAAATACACACACAGTCACATACATACATACACACATACACATACATGCATAAATACACACACAGTCATATACATACATACACAAACACATACATACATAAATACACACACAGTCACATACATACATACACACACACACATACATGCATAAATACACACAGAGTCATATACATACATACACACATACACACACACACATACATGCATAAATACACACACAGTAACATACACACATACACACACATACATGCATAAATACACACAGTCACACACATACATACATGCATAAATACACACACAGTCACATACATACATACACACACACACACACATACATGCATAAATACACACAGAGTCCCACACATACATACACACACATACATGCATAAATACACACACAGTCACACACATACATATATGCATAAATACACACACAGTCACACACATACATACATGCATAAATACACACACAGTCACACACATACATACACACATACACAGTCACATACATACATACACACACATACATAAATACACACACAGTCACATACATACATACATACACACACATACATAAATACACACACAGTCACATAGATACACACATAAACACACATACATAAATACACACACAGTCACAAACATACAAACACACATACATACATGAATAAATACACACACAGTCACACACATACATACACACACACACACAGTCACATACATACATACACACACACACACAGTCACATACATACATACACACACACAGTCACATACATACACACACAGTAACATACACACATACACACACATACATACATGCATAAATACACACACAGTCACACACATACATACATGCATAAATACACACACAGTCACATACATACACACATATACATACACACACAGTCACACACATACATACATGCATAAATACACACACAGTCACATACATACACACATATACATACACACACAGTCACACACATACATACATGCATAAATACACACACAGTCACATACATACACACATATACATACACACACAGTCACAAACATACACACACACACGCACATACATAAATACACACACACATAAACACTAATGGGTAAAACAGAAACACTAACCCCTGTAGTCAGAGACACTAGTGAAGCATCACATCACACTCACATGATATCAGTGCAGGCAGTGGCAGGTCAATGCTTTTTATTGTAAAAAAATATATATATATATTTTTTATAAATACATTTTTTATTGAAGGCAACAAGCATATTACAATGGGCAGATTACAGAATGCAGATAGGACCGCAGGTCCAGACAAATTAGGAATAACATATTCACTTTACATAGAAGTCAGTATAACAGTAAATCAGGGGTCTGAACCTTGGAGGCCATAGTGCCTATTTTCTTTTTTAGAGCAGTAAACATAAGGAAAACCATAAACATTAGCATAGGATGGGTACTGCTTCCCATAGCTGTGGGCTTAAATCACATCATTTTAGGTAACAAAGGTAACAACATATGTCTAGTCACAGCCATCATCAAGCGTCTGCGATTTCATCAGAGCAAAACATACAAAATCAGGTGTGTATGGGAGAGGGGAGTAGGGGAAAGAAGGGGAAAGAAGGGGAAGGGATCAGCTCAGGGAAGGGGGTTTTGTTTTTTTTTAAGCTGGGCCCCCACCCTTGGGGGCCCAGTCGCAATTGCGACCTCTGCACTGTAGTTTCGCCCCTGGGCATATATGTGCATCCAACAATAACTAGCTAGCTCCCAGTACTGCACTACTGCTCCTGAGCCTACCTAGGTATGCTTCTCAACAAATTATATCAAGAGAATACGGTAAATTATATAATAGAGGTACATTGTAAAGATGTTTAGAATTCTATGCCCTATCGGAATCATGACAGATACATTTGGAGATTTAAGAATCTTTAAGAAGTGTGCGTTTCCAGTCCTGCCAATTACAAAACTCACCATTTTCAGAATTAGATGAATATAATATGCACTCATAATGAGTTATATTACAATAATTTGTGCAATAATAACATTCTTTGTGTTTAACCCCTGCAAAGAGAATCAGCACATTGTTAAAGTCATCTATAGAGCAGCAATGCACTACTGGGAGTTAGCTGAGCCCATCAGATGAGCCAATGACAAGAGATAAATATGTGTAGCCACTTACATGATTCAAATAGGGCATGTAATTTTAAACAACTTTCCAATTTACTTTTATAATCAATTTTGCTTTGTTCTCTTGGTATTCTTAGTTGAAAGCTAAACCTAGGTAGGCTCATATGCTAAATTCTTAGCTTTTGAAGGCCGCCTCTTATCTGAATGCATTTTGACATTTTTTTTTACAAAAAAATTGTTATTGTTTAAAAAGATAGATAACGCCAGCTTTGCACATCCAATATTGTTAGATTAATTTACTTTATAACATTTAAACCTCTAAAGTTCTGCGTGTTTCAAAGGCTCTATTGACAGCCTCTTAATCACATGCTTTTGTATTATCTTTTCACAACAGGAGACTGATAGTTCAGGTGGGCCATATAGATAACGGCTATATAGATAAAGGGCCATATAGATAATCGGCTAGATTACGAGTTTTGCGGTATGAGTGAAAAAGCAGCGTTAAAGCTCTTTTTCACTACCGCCGGTATTACGAGTCTTGCAGGTTTAGCTGCACCGCACACTTTTTTGGCCGTAACGCAACGTAACTACCGCAGCTTTCCAAAAGTCCTTTTTCAATGGGTCTTCCTTTGCGCCGGTATTACGAGTCTGCCTGGGAGGCCAAAAAGTGAGCGGTACAGCCCATACCGTCAAGATTCATACCATAAACTGAAAGTCAGTAGTTATGAGTTTTACGCTACAAAGCCGTAACATAAAACTCATAACTAAAGTGCTAAAAAGTACACTAACACCCATAAACTACCTATTAACCCCTAAACCGAGGCCCTCCCGCATCGTAAACACTAAAATAAAATTATTAACCCCTAATCTGCCGCTCCGGACATCGCCGCCACTATAATAAACATATTAACCCCTAAACCGCCGTACTCCCGCATCGCAAACACTAGTTAAATATTATTAACCCCTAATCTGCTGTCCTCTACATCGCCGCAACCTACATTACTGTTATTAACCCCTAATCTGCTGCCCACAATATTACCAATAGTTACATTGTATCTTAGGTTTTATTTTTATTTCATAGCTAAGTTTGCATTTATTTTAACTAGGTAGACTAGTTAGTAAATAGTTATTAACTATTTACTAACTACCTAGTTAAGATAAATACAAATTTACCTGTAAAATAAAACCTAACCTGTCTTACACTAACACCTAACCTTACACTAAAATTAAATCAATTACATTAATTAAATACAATTAACTAAATTACAAAAAACACACTAAATTACACAAAATAAAAAATAAATTATCAAATATTTAAACTAATTATACCTAATCTAATAGCCCTATCAAAATAAAAAGCCCCCCCAAAATAAAAAAAACCCTAGCCTAAACTAAACTGCCAATATCCCTTAAAAGGGCCTTTTGCGGGACATTGCCCCAAAGAAATCAGCTCTTTTACCTGTAAAAATAAATACAAACACCCCCCCAACAGTAAAACCCACCACCAGCACAACCAAACCCCCCAAATTAAAACCTACCTAAAAAAGCTTAGCTCCCCATTGCCCTGAGAAGGGCATTTAGTACTTAGTACAGAATTCTATCAGCCAATTGGAATTAAAGGTGAAAAAATCCTATTGGATGATCCAATCAGCCAATAGGATTGAGCTTGCATTCTATTGGCTGATTGGAACATACATTTTGTTTCCCCATAGGAATCAATGGGGCTGCGTTACGAAACTTTACGCTCCTTTATTGCAGGTGTTAGGCTTTTTTTTAGCCGGCTCTCCCAATTGATGTCTATGGGGAAATCGTGCACGTGCATGTAAAACCAGCTCAAAGCAGCGCTGGTATTGGAGTGCTGTATGGAGCTCAATTTTGCTTAACGCTCACAAATTGCCTGCTAACGCTAAATTAATGAAAACCTGTAATAGCATCGCTATAGGGAGGTGAGCGGTGACAATAACTTGCAACTTAGCACCGAACCGCTCATAACACAAAACTCGTAAACTAGCCGAATGTGTTCACACCCGAGAAGTTATTTAAGAGTTAGCAAAACACAGTACTAAATGCAAGTCAATAGATAATAAATAAAGTTATGTGATCAGGGGGCTGTCAGAAGAGGCTTAGATACAAGGTAATCACAATGGTAAAAAGTATATTAATATAACTGTGTTGGTTGTGCAAAACTGGGGAATCTATACTATAATCGCGTTTGAAACGTGTCCGTCAGTGTCGCCAGTTGCGCAAGGGTCCTCAAAGGAATGTTAGCTGCGCGAGGCAGCCAAAATAATGTTGGCTGCGCGTCCAGCCAAAAGAATCCACCTGAATGCAGCGTAAGCAAAGTCTTAAAATAAAACACGCAACCGCCTGCACAAAATATATCAAAATAACACGTAACCGCCAGCAAGAAATGAATAAAAATATGTAACTGCCCGCACGAAGTATAACAAGAAAACCTACCCGCCCGCACGAAGTATAAAAAAAAATAACCTCCCACACAAAGTATTAGCAAACACCTAAATCGCAAACCCCCACATTGCAAAATAATAGAGTATTTAACCCCTAATCAGCAAATAACATAATTAAAATATTAACCCCGTAACCGCTAACCCCTCACATCGCAATAAACCTAATTAACCTTCTAACACCTAAACTGCAAAACACCCACATCACAATAAACCTAATTAACCTATTAACTCCTAAACCGCCAAACCCCCCCACGCAAATAACTAATTTAATTACTAAGCCCCCTAACCTAACACCCCATAAATTAACCTCAATACTAAGATGCACTTAAATAAAAAACAACATTAAATTACAAAAAATAAAAAAATAAAATTACAGAAAAAAATTTATCAAAAAAAATAAATAAATCCCTATGAAAATAAAAAAGCCACCAAGCCAAAATAAAACACCCCCTAAACTAAATTACCAATAGCCCTTAAAAGGGCCTTTTGTAGGGCATTGCCCTAAATTAAACCGCTCTTTTACATTTAAAAATTACTAAATCCCCCCTAACAGTAAAACCCACCACCCACCAAACCCCCCAAAATAAAAAAACTAAAAAAAAAAAACTAAACTACCCATTGCCCCTAAATGGCATTCAGCTCTTTTACTGCCCTTAAAAGGGCAATCAGTTCTTTCCCAGCCCATTAAATCCCTAATCTTAAAAAAAAATAAAAGAAAATCCTAACACTAAGCCCCAAATAGGTATTTACCGTTCCTGAAGTCCAGCGGATAAGGTCTTCTTCCATGCGGCTTCATCATCTTCTATCTTCATCCGGAGCGAAGGCGACGCTGAGCGGAAGTGTGGAGCTGGCTTCCCCGATGTGTGGATCCTCATCGGCAGTCCTCAATGGCAGCGGTCCTAAGCGGCAGCGGTCCTGAGCGGCATGGAGGCTCCTCTTCATGAGATTGTCCGTCGCACACTGAAGATTGAATGCAAGGTACCCCATATTTATTGGGGTACTTTGCATTCCTATTGGCTGAAATGTTTAAATCAGCCAATAGGATGAGAGCTACTGAAATCTTATTGGCTGATTTGAACAGCCAATAGGTTTTCAGTAGCTCTAATCCTATTGGCTGATTTCAAAATTGAAGCCAATAGGAATGCAAGGTACCCCGAATTGATTGCGGTACCTTGCATTCAATATTTAGTGTACGAAGGACATCGGATGAAGAGGAGCCTCTATGCCGCCGAGGACCGCCTCCGTTTAGGACCGCCGCTGAGGATCCACGCGTCGGGGAAGACAGCTCCGTACCTCTGCACCGCCAATGAGGACCGCCGCTGAGGCTCCACAGCTTCACACCTCTGCTCCACTTGTCATTATACTGACGTCACTTCATTGTAACAGCGATCGGAACGCTTATTTTTGCACATGCGCAATCTATTGGGCTCACAAGAGTGCGCACGGATAAGGACGTATAGAGTGGGTGGGACCCGGAAGCTAGCAGGGGGCGGAGGAAGCTAGCAAACGATACGGAATAAAAAATAAAAAATTCTTGAATGTAGGAACATTTTGAGGAAAAAATTAGTTAGCGAATATAATGTATCTTAGTAGTAAAATCCATAACGTTCTTTATGTATATGAAAATTGACTTTCACTTTAAGATTACATGAAAAGCAGGCAAATATATAATTACGACAAAGATTTCTGGTAAAAAATAATACAGATAAATAAAAACAGACTAGACAAAACAGCGCAATCTTGAGGGTGCAAAGACATAAGGTTTGGGGTTGCTTGTCACAGGGATAGTAGTTGCAGCAGCAAGTCAAGTCTGTCAATATTTATTTATGTTAGTATGAAGAGATGCAATTAGAATAATGAAAGCTTATTGAAAGATTTTTTTTACTATACATAATAAAACATTTTACTAATTCAATCTCAAGGTGTTTACTGTCCCTTTAACTTCTCTGTGAAAGCCAAACACATAGGGCTAGATTACAAGTGGAGCACTCATTTATTGCACGCCTGTAAATGGGCAAATTCACCCGTTTAAGGGCGCACAATAAATAACCAGCCATTACAAGTGGCTAGCTAATTTTCAAAATATCCCACAATTGCCCCCAAAATAAAGTGTATTGTATTTGAATTATTTAAAAAAACCTGTACGAAATAGTTTTTAGGGGTTGAAGTTGGAGGTGTTATTAAAAAAAATTGTGGTCTAAGAGAACTGTGTGTTCTCTGTAAATATATACAGTACATATATATTAATTTGTTAATACATGTATATACACATATAAACACATATATGCATATAGCTGCCCTTCGCTGCACTAGGTTCTCAATCGTGTCTCTCTCGTGAGCACTAAGCTACTCTGCAATGCAAATGCAAGGTCATGTTCGTATTGCACCTAACTTGTAATACCAGCGCACATTTGATTTCTGTCCGTCGCCTCAGAGCAGGCGGACAGGTTCTGGAGCAGCGGTCTTTAGACCGCTGCTTCATAACTTCTGTTTTCCGGTGAGCCCGAAACACGGGGCATCAAGCTCCGTACGGATAACTATGCCCCATAGTCTCCAGCAAGCATTTGTGCAGTGACAGAATACAGGTTCAATTGGGCTGTTTCACAATTCCAAGTGATCATGTGATCACTATTGAGGAAGTTGTTCCACAAGCTTCCACGCTGAGTCGGAAAAGAAGCGAGTGTAAATGTAGAATTTTTGATAACTTAGTGAGAGCTTCAAATAGTGTTGAATAGGAGGGCGAATGAACACAATTCCACTCGAATACCACGGTTTTCAACTCGCATAGATCTGCGTCGGATTGAGATCGCGGAATCATATTTTACGTCACAAATTTCAACATTTGCCGATCTTGACGCTTTGATAACTATGGATCAATCTCGCGACAATTACGACGCGGAATTCACGCGTATTTTCCGTTGACGCTTTGATAAATGGGCCCCACTGTGTTGTCTTGGTATGCTTTGTTGAAAATCATACCTAGGTTGGCTCGGGAGCAGCAGTGATCTAATGGGAGCTAACTGCTGGTTAGTGGCTGCACACATATTCCTCTTGTCAGTGGCTCCATAGATGTGCTCCGTTAGCTCCTAGTAGTGTATTGCTGATCTGGTGGTTTGCAGAGATAAACAGATAAGGGGCAATTCCAGTCTAGTTGGTCATTTTTATCAACTGTTTATCAGCTTCCAATATGCTTTTTATTGACATTGGATCAATCACAATACCAACAATAACACCATTTTTATATTAAAAAAATATTAGATAATGAAAAGTTCATCCATATGCAGAGACACATTTAGTTCAGCAATCACAAAACACCCTACCTCAAGTTCTAGACTAAGGGGTAGATTTAACAACGGCCGAATGGCCCTTGTTCCCCTTGTTTCCGTGCGAGCCTTCAGACTCGCCGGAAACACCAGGGAAGCAATGGTCTAAAGACCACTGCTCCATAACTTGTCCGCTGCCTCTGAGGCTGCGGCCTTCAAACCACCCGAAAACCACCTGATCCTATATAATCGGGTTGATCGACATCCACTGCTAGTGGTCAATTGTCCGCAAATCTGCAGGGGGCGGCATTGCACAAGCAGTTCTGGTGAACTGCTTGTGTAATGATAAATGCCAACAGCATATGCTGTTGGCATTCAGCGATGTTTGTCAGACATGATACGCTACAGCGTATCATGTCGGACAGACATTGGTAAATCTAGCCCTAAATATCTAATGTAAAAAACAAATAGCGTAGCGCAGAACTCAAACCCCCCTAAAGTCACTCTCCTAGTCCTATTCCTATCTATTCCTAGATAGGATAACTCAAAAGTAGGTATAGAGAGGGCGCTCTAGCACAAAGGAGGAAATATCAAGGTACTCAATGAATTACGAAATGATATCCACAGCGATAATATAACAAACATTCAACTGAACTACAAGTTTTGCGGTAAGCCTATACCGCAAAAAAATTGGCCTTTGCGCGCAGAATGGAAGGTCACTTGTATTACAAGTCGTGGCGGTACGGCTATACCGCTAGCGTTTTAGCCTATACTGCAACTCTCCATTCCACACTCAAAAAAGGACCTTTGAGTGTGGAATTTTCAGGTCATTACAGGTTGTGCGTTCTGGCGATTACGCTAGCGCTATATCTTATACCGCCACAATACATTCCGCGATTAAAGACCAATAGTCATGGATTTTGCAAAACAAAAACACACAAAAAAGATTAACCTCTAAACCGCCACCCCCTCATTGCCAATACTATAATAAACCTAATAACCCCTAATCTGCCGCCCACCCATATCGCCAACACTAAAATAAACCAACATAAAAAGAGAGAAGCGCTCAACCTGGGAACGAACATAAGCATAATAGCTTGTTCTATGGCTGTTACCACCCAAGAAGCAGCCTCTTTTTGCTCAACTAGGTTGAGCGCTTCTCTCTTTTTATTTATGCAAATTATGACACTTGGGGAAGTCTCCTTAAGTTTGATGTGGGAATCCAGACGTGGACCCATTGCTAAGTGTGCCTAGAGGAATGTGGCTGCACCTCACTGATGAGGCCCACAATAGGCCGAAACGTACGTCTGGGGTTTTGCTGTTTCTCTTGTTCAGAGAGGGATTGCCTGGTATTTCAGGGCGGGACTGTAGTCAGGATCAGACTGATATGCTTCAGGAAAGTTCTCTGTGAAAGGCACATGTTGAGCAAAAAGAGGCTGCTTCTTGGGTGGTAACTAGCCATAGAACAAGCTATTATGCTATTGTTCATTCCCAGGTTGAGCGCTTCTCTCTTTTTATTTATGCAAATTATGACACTTAGAGAAGTCTCCCTAAGTTTGATGTGGGAATCCAGACGTGGACCCGTTGCTCAGTGTGCCTAGAGGAATGTGGCTGCACCTCACTGACGAGGCCCACAATAGGCCGAAACGTACGTCTGGGGTTTTGCAGTTTCTCTCATTCAGAGAGGGAGTGTCTGGTATTTCGGGGCTGGGCTGTACTGTGAAGTCAGGATCAGACTGATATGCTTCAGGAAAGTTTTTCTCTGTGAAAGGCACATGTTGAGCAAAAAGAGGCTGCTTCTTGGGTGGTAACTAGCCATAGAACAAACTTTTATGCTATTGTTCGTTCCCAGGTTGGGCGCTTCTCTCTTTTTATTTATACTAAAATAAACCTATTAACCCCTAAACTGCCGCCCCCACATCTCAACACACTAAATTAAACTATTAACCCCTAAACCTAACACGCCCCTAACTTTAAATTAATGTTACAATGTAACTACCTTAAAATAAATAAAAACTTACCTGTGAAATAAAAAAAACCTAAGCTTAAACTATAAATAAACCTAACATAATTATTTTAACAAAATAAAATATACCAAAAATAAAAAACCTAAATTACAAAAAATATAAAATCCTAACACTACATAAAAAAAACCTAAAATGATTTGAACAGCCAATAGGATTTAAGCAGCTCTCATCAGCCAATAGGAATGCAAGGTACCCAATATAAAATGGGTACCTTGCAATCAAGGTTCAGTGTGCGCTGAGATCGCATGAAGAGGAGCCTCCACGTCATTCCCGATGACTGCCGCCGACAGCTCCGCCTCTGCGCCACATTAGCTCCGCGACCCCTAGATGAAGATGGAAGATGGCTCCGCAAAACCGGGATGAAGATTGAAGATGAAGCCGCCTGTAGGAAGACTTTCACTGTCGGACTTCAGGAGTGGTGAGTACCTATTTCGGGGTTAGTATTAGTTGGGTTTTTTTTTAGGTTTTTTTTTTGGGGTGTTTTTTTTTTTAAATTAGGGATTTTCTTATTTTTTATTGGGCAGCAAAAGAGCTGATTACCCTTTTAATGGTAATGCCCATGCAAATGCCCCTTTAGGGGCAATGGACAGCTTAGGTTTATTTTAGTTAGGTCTTTTTTATTTGGGGGTTTGGGTGAGGGGTTGTAATTGTTAGGGGGAACTTTGTACATTTTTTTTCAAAAAGAGCTGGTTGCTTCAGGGCAATGCCCTACAAGAGGCCATTTTAAGGGCTATTAGTAGTGTATTGTTAGATTAGGGAGTGATTTTATTTTGGGGTGGCTTTTTTGTTTTATAGGGGTATAGATTAGCTTTAATTTTTATTATTTGGGATAATTTAGTTTGTTATTTTTTGTAATCTTAGATTTTTTTTATTTAAAGTTAGGGGGTATTAGGCTTTGGGGTTAATAGTTTAATTTAGGTAGTTGCGATATGGATGTTTGGCGGTTTAGGGGTTAATAGGTTTAGGTTAGTATTTGTTATGTGGATTTTTAGCAGTTTAGGGGTTAATTGGTTTAGGTTAGTATTTGCAATGTGGGTTTTTTGAGGTTTAGAGGTTAAATGGTTTAGGTTAGTATTTGCAATGTGGGTGTTTGGTGATTTAGGGGTTAATAGGTTTAGGTTAGTATTTGCGATGCGGGGGGGCTGGGATTAGGGGTTTAATACCTTTTTTAGTGTCGGCGATGCAGCGGTTTAGGGGTTAATAGCTTTATTTAGTGTCGGTGATGTCAGGGTTAATGGGGAATGCGTAATAGCGATCGCCTTTGTGCAATCGCAGGTGTTTTTTTCTAACACTTTTTCTCCATTGATATATATGGGGGAAAACGTGCAAGAACACATTAAGTCAGGACTTGGCTTTTGTGCGGTATGGAGCGTAACACACCATAACGCACAGCACAAGAAGGTTTTTCTGTAACTTGTAATATCAGCACTATGGCTATCAATTTTTAGCTTTACTTACTCACCGGGTTTAGCGCATAACTTGTAATTTAAGTGATTGACATTTATTATCAGTAAAATCTAAAATGACTGAATACTTTATTAAACAAAACACGCTAAATTTATAGCAGAAGTGCGTTGTTTTTTAATAAGGTATTCAGTCATTTTAGGTTTTACTGATAATAAATGTCAAATGGCTAGATTACGAGTTTTGCGTTACGGCTATTAACGCTGAAAAATTGGCCATTACGTGGGAATGGCCAGGAACGCATATTACAGGTCACGGCGGTATAGCTATACCGCAAGTATTTTAGCCTGTAACGCATCGTCCATTCCACACTCAAAAAAATGACGTTTGAGTGCGGGATTTTCCATAGTGCCGTATTACAGGTTGTGCGGCTAAAATGCTTGTGTTTTATACCGCCAGTAGTTATGGATTTTTCAAAACAATAATGTTTCACAAAACTCATAACTAAAATGTTACAAAGTACATTAACTCACATAAACTACCTATTAACCCCTAAACCGCCAACCTCCCACAGCGAAAACACTATATTAAACTTATTAACCCATAATCTGCCACCCACCCACATTGCTACTATTAAATAAACCTATTAACCCCTAATCCGCCGCTCCCTGACATCGCAGACACTAAATATAATTATCAACCCCTATTCCGACACTCCCCGACATCGCCGACACTAATAAAATTATTAACCCCTAAACCGCCGGCATTCACATCCACTACCCTATAATAAAGTATTAACCCCTAAACCACAAGACCCCCACATTGTAACTACTAAACTAAACCTATTAACCCCTAAACCGCCGCCCCCCATATCGCCAATACTATAATAAAGTATTAACCCCTAAACCTTCAGCCCCCCACATCGTAACTACTAAACTAAACCTATTGACCCCTAAACCGCTGCCCCCCACATTGCAAAACTCTAAATTAAACTATTAACCCCTACACCTAACACCCCCTAACTTTAAATTAAAATATAACTATCTTAAAATAAATAAAAACTTACCTGTGAAATAAAAAAAAATAAGTTTAAACTATAAATTAACCTAACATAACTATTCTAATAAAATTTAAAAAACTACCAATTAAAAAATCTAAATTACAAATTTAAAAAATCCTAACACTACGAAGAAATTTAGAAAATCTAAAATTACAAAAAATAATAAACACTAAATTATGAAAAATAAAAAACTCTAAGCTTACAAAAAATACGAAATTATCAAAAATAAAACTAATTACACCTAATCTAATAGCCCTATAAAAAATAAAAAAGCACCCCAAAATAAAAACATCCCCTAATCTACAATAAACTACCAATAGCCCTTAAAAGTGTCTTTTGTAGGGCATTGCCCTAAGTTAAACAGTTCTTTTACCTTAAAAAATTACTAAGTCCCCCCCTAAAAGTAAACCCCCCCACCCGACCAACCCCCAAAAATAAAAAATAAAAAGCTCTAAAAAATCCTAAAATACCCATTGCCCCTAAAGGTGCATTTGTATGGGCATTGCCCTCTTTTACAAGTGCTCAAAGCCCTAATCTAAAAAAAAAACGCTAAAAAAAAAGAAAAGAAAAAAAACTAACACTAACCACAGAAAATCTACTCATGGTTCCTGAAGTCCGGACATCCATCTTCATCCAGGCAGCGAGAAGTCTTCATCCAGGCAGCGACAGCTTCATCTATCTTGGGGACGTCTTCTATCTTCATCCCGGCGGCGCAGAGCGGAGCTATCCTGGACAGCGAAGACATCATGCGTGGAGCGTCCTCTTCATATGGTCACCGCCGTACAGCTCTCAAAAGAGCTGTTTAACTTAGAGCAATGCCCTACAAAAGGTCCTTTTAAGGGCTATTGGATTAGGTGTAATTGTTTTTATTTTTGATAATTTCATTTATTGTGTTTGTAAGCTTAGAGTTTTTTTATTTTTCATAATTTATATGTATTTATATGTGTATATATGTATTTACAGACATTTATATGTGTATATATGTATTTACAGACATTTATATGTGTATATATGTATTTACATACATTTATATGTATTTATATGTGTATATTTGTATTTACAGACATTTATATGTATTTATATGTGTATATATGTATTTACAGACATTTATATGTATTTATATGTGTATATATGTATTTACAGACATATATACACATATAAATACAGATATACTGTACATATGTATAGAAATACATACATATAATTATACATGTGTTCCTATGGATCCCTGTGTAAAAGCACTTTTGGCACGTTTTTAATGACCTGACATCTCATATCTTTGATTCCTTATAACTTTTTATTGCATTTTTAAAATAATTTTTATTAGATAGTGTAATCCGCTAGATTTAGAGTTCTGCGGCCAAAGGGGTGCGTTAACTACACGTGCTTTCCCCCCCCCGCACCTTTTAAATACCGCTGGTATTTAGAGTTCACAGAAGGGCTGCGTTAGGCTCCAAAAAGGGAGCGTAGAGCATAATTTACCGCCACTGCAACTCTCAATACCAGCGGTGCTTACGGACGCGGCCAGCTTCAAAAACGTGCTTGTGCACGATTCCCCCATAGGAAACAATGGGGCAGTTTGAGCTGAAAAAAAACCTAACACCTGCAAAAAAGCAGCGTTCAGCTCCTAACGCAGCCCCATTGTTTCCTATAGGGAAACACTTCCTAAGTCTGCACCTAACACCCTAACATGTACCCCGAGTCTAAACACCCCTAACCTTACATTTATTAACCCCTAATCTGCCGCCCCCGCTATCGCCGACCCCTGCATATTTTTAACCCCTAATCTGCCGCTCCGTACACCGCCGCCAACTACGTTATCCCTATGTACCCCTAATCTGCTGCCCCTAACACCGCCGACCCCTATATTATATTTATTAACCCCTAATCTGCCGCCCCCAACGTCGCCGCCACCTACCTACACTTATTAACCCCTAATCTGCTGACCGAACCTCACCGCTACTATAATAAAGTTATTAACCCCTAATCCGCCTCACTAACCCTATAATAAATAGTATTAACCCCTAATCTGCCCTCCCTAACATCACCGACACCTAACTTCAAGTATTAACCCCTAATCTGCCGACCGGACCTCACCGCTACTCTATTAAATTTATTAACCCCTAAAGCTAAGTCTAACCCTAACACTAACACCCCCCTACCAGCGGGCGGCCAAAACCAGCGTTAGGAGCCCCTAACGCTGGTTTTGACGGCTAACGCAGAACTCTAAATCTAGCGGAGTGTATTTTAAATGTATTTTTGATGTGTTTTGTGACACTTTTGTGACTCGCATAAAAGTAAACCAGAGCTCTAAAAGTCAAGGTGATCATTCTAGTGTAAATCACTATTACGTTCACACTTTTGCATTTACTTTCAACTTGTAATAAGAGCGGAATTTATCTTGCACACAAAAGGCCACAAAAACCTGATATCGCTTGCACGCAAACAATAGCGCTCCACACCTAATCTAGCCCATTATATATTTTGAAAAATGTAGGATTAATAATCCTGCCATATTACTGCAAAATCAAGTTCTCCATGTAAATATAAACACTTTTATATCATATAGAAATTAAAATGTCATGATTCAGAAAGAGAATGCAGTACTTCCATTTTACTTCTATTATTAACTCATTCAGAACCAGAAATTTTAGAGAAAAACTTACCCAAAGTACCAGAGAATGTTTAGCATTTTTGCTATCATTCC
The DNA here is from genome assembly GCF_027579735.1 of Bombina bombina. Taxonomy (NCBI): domain Eukaryota; kingdom Metazoa; phylum Chordata; class Amphibia; order Anura; family Bombinatoridae; genus Bombina; species Bombina bombina. The sequence continues at coordinate 63,827,053 of NC_069505.1, forward strand.
ATTTAAACAGAAATAGAACCTTGTTTTTTTTTTTTAATTTATCTATCAAAACTATATTGTGTTTTAGTAGAAAACCCAAAGTATTGATCTAGACCAATTTTGGTATATTGCATGCCTCCATTTCACTGCCAAATGCAATTATATTAAAAAAATTGTTAACTTTTTCACAAACTTTGGATTTCTCACTGAAATTATTTACATACCACTTGTGCAGTCATAACACAAATGGTTATAAAAGCTTCTCTTTTCCCTTTTGTTCAGAAATATATTTGCCGCTAATTACAGATGCACACCACCCTTCTAATATTCCCGGCAGTGAAAGTGTTTCGGTAGTGTAGCGATCCCCCCTTTCCTTGAAGCAAAAATAGATATTGACCCACCAGCAGCTTTCACGCTTTACTACTATTTGAATTCCAGAGTAAGTTTTTATGCATTATCTTTCTATTATGCACTTGTTGATTTTGCAATTCTACTGTATTTAATAGTCCTTTAAGGGATTACCCTTCCTTCTAGAGTGTAGTGGCAACATTTGTTGAAAGTTAGTAGGTGTGTTAACTTACCATTATAGGCGACTGCAGACTTATTGAACTTCAGATTTCCTGTTGTCCGGCTGTTTGTCCCATGCTCCCTTTCTATTCTTTTCTGTATTTTAAGTGCGGTTGTAGAGAAGAGTAATCTTCGGCTCCTTTAGGGTTGCCATAGGTGCTTCTGGCTGGGGCATATCTAGTGGGACTGGTGTTTGTAAGCTCAGCGCAGTTAATATTTCCCCTCCCCTCAAGTGTGCATACTGTAAGGCTCATACCAATGCGGTACCTTACGGAATGGAGTGAGCTTTTAGCTTCTGACTTTGCCCTTGATTTATATTGGCCCTTGATGTTGGGCAGAGCCCAGAGGGAGCATGGGTTGAGCCAATGGGAGGAGCATCACACCTCAGCCTCTGGTGCTCCTCCCTGTGGGCTGTCTGTCTCACATGATCCTAGTTTGTCTGTGCCTTTGAAAGAAAGTGCCAGCAGGGGACCTGCGAAAGTGATATTTGGGCCGCTTGCAAGGTAAAATTTGGATTAGTTTATGGATTTCAATTGCTACTACCAGCGAGTTATTATCTAAAAATGTGTTGTCTTTAGTTCTATGTAAAGTTTGTGTAATGAGGAAATTGTTACTAGGGGAAATTTTCGAGGTTAGGGACAGGTAGTTGGTTGCTGAACACATATCCCATAATCCCAGCACTCCATATGCATATGGAAACGTAAACCTGTGTACATAAAAAATATACAAACTTTATTCTCAAAGATTAAAAACAAGTAAGGCACATGTGGGTACCAAAATTAAAACAAAAGGTGTACAGGGGGACCTTAACCCCTCCGCATAATCTAATACAAAGGGGTTGCTGTTTATCCACTAGCAGTGGGAGGTCAGAGCCCCATACAATAACATGATAAGAAATAGTAACTTATATTATAGTTTTCTCAACAGTTTAATGTCCCTTTAAAATAGAGCCAAGTCACGTGCGTTATCACTACATAGGTACCTGTAAACAGAAATGAGGTTGCCAAATCCAAGTGCAGTAATCTGGCTGTATATAGAGCATTTATAGATAAATAAACCAATTCTACAAAAATATACTGTAAAAGTGCTGTAGCACACACAGGCCCCGATTAAAAACATCAACAGACCATCAAGAAAATGCCTCACTGGCCTCCTTGGCCTTGCAGTCTATTGAGATAGTCCAAGAAAAGGGGTCTGTCCGAGCAAGGCCGGTGAGCGGCAATGTCTCTCCCATAGAAGTCAAAAGGAGCATGTCATCGCCACACACATCGCCAACATCACTGCCCATCTGCATTTTGCTGTGGCCGAGGTTCTATTTGAAGTGGGCCTACACAGTGCAGACAGTGTGCTCACTGAAACTAAAAATAGTGCAGGGTACTCCCACTATCACGCCTCGCTAACTCACCTGAACGCCTATACCTACGTCATGCCTAATCAGCACTCCCCCTGCTCCACCTCGCTACCTTCCACTGACCGCCTACACCTATGTCACAGCTAACCTACAGTCCCCCTGCACCACCCAGCTAACTCCCCCTGACCACCTACGTCACCCCTAACCTACACACTCCTGAAATGCCCAGCCAAGTTCCTATTACCACCTACACTTACATCATGTCTAACCTACACTCCCCTGGAATTCTCCAGCTAACTCCCACATACTGCCTACTGTCAAAAAATAACTCACTATAATTAACTATACTAAATAATAAACCTCCCCATTATAACTATGAAGCTATGTCGCTAAAGTTATAGTCAATGTTTAAATAATGTGTCACAGATATGCACTAAAATACTGGCGGTTGACTGACGGAAGGCCAGGCTCCTGGAATTAAGCGCTGGACCCGAATTGAGCCCCGGCCATTCACTTTTCAATGGGATGCCAATCAAGCAGACTGCTGGGGATCAAGTTGCCCTTTTAGTATGTTGTGAGCAATTTAATGAGGCACATAGGAAAACCACATGTTTGGGGGGTACCTTCTGGACAAGAATTGAAGGGTCCCCCATTCCTCCCAGAAGGTAGCACCCCCAAACAAGTGGTATCCCTAGGTGCCTCATCGAATTGCCAACAACATACTAAAAGTCTGACTTAATCCCCTGCTCGTTTGGCAGACCGGGACTCAATTCCTGTACGGCACTGAGTTCCAGGAGCCTGGCTAGACTGGCGAGGTTATACTGGCCCTTCAGCGTTTACCACATCTCCTTGACAAAATATGCATTGTCGTGTATAATGTAGATTATTTAAAGTGTTGTAGATATCTTAAAAGGGATTTAATGGTTGCTTGCTATTATTTCATAATAAGTGCGTGCTATTATTAACATAAATATATATACCCCCCCAATGGAGACAGAGAAATTATAAAGAATAAGACAGAAACCCTCAACACAATATAGGGGGGAATCATTACCAAGGTTTCATTCCCACTCATCAAAATAGATACAAACCTCTAAAGGTGAATACAGAATATGATAATAATCATGAATGGGAATCACGGGGAGTAAGACCTAAGGAGAGAATAGGGATAATCAATCACTTTTTTTAGAGGTAAGACATCAGGAGATGGAAATTTTTCCTAGAGCACCATTGGGGAACTTAGGAAAACCCAGACTCAGGAAAAGATCTCTAGAACCAGACGAGGGAATAGAGGAGGCAGACAAATACAGACAATTATGGAGAAGAAGGGATTAGATTGGACCAATAAAGAAATTTTTAATCTAGCAAAGATGGAGCTAGATCCTAATGACATACGTTTACTCAACAAAGGGCTTACATTTGCTCCAAAAGCTAAACCAAATAAACTGGAAATGTTTGTAGATGTTCATAAGTTCATTAGAAAAATTACCTTAAAATTATATTTTTTTAAAAATCCCATCAAACGACCGATTGAGAATTCTTGTCATTTAGAATATAGAGATTTAAATACTCTCAAAATTCTTAAAGATCTAGAAAATGATAACACTGGGGGAGAATCTCCTGGTGACCCTATCCTTACAGAGCCAAATGGAGATGACCTATTAGATTTATCTATACATGAAACAAATATGGAAATACACCATTCAAATTTTGAGGTTAAATCCACTTTTAATCCTATAGGATCACAGGGAGAACAGATTCCTATGGTTTCGAGACTTGTTTTGGGGGACATAGAAAAATAGTTCAAAAAAGAAGTGTCTTTTATCAACAAACACAATGATAATCTCACTATTCTGGAAAGAAAATCCCTTAAGAAATAAGGATGACAGTAATATAGTAATCCATTCCGCCGATAAGGGCGGGGATATTGTAATCCAGAGTAGAGAGGATTATCTACAGGAAGCAATGAATCTTCTTAATGATCAAACCACATGTTTAGTAATAAAAGACCCCACTGATTGATTTGTGAAGGAATTAGGAAAGTTACTTAATATAGCAAAAAATTATAATATTTTAACTAATGAAGAATATAGATTTCTTTTTGTATCACAACCCAATACGGCAATTTTTACCATTTACCTAAAATCCACAAAGATCCGATACACCCTCTAGATAGACCTATTGTATCTGGTATTGTATCTTTGTGTGATAATTTATCGAAATATATTAATTATTATTTACAACCCATAGTGAAGAATACTAAGGCATACCTTAAAGACACTCAAGCTATAATACACATGTTGAAATGGGAAGAGAACATGAGTTGGATTACGTGCAATGTATCAGCCCTCTATACCTGTATCCTGCATGATCTTGGGGTACAGGCAATAGAGGAGGAATCATCAAAATGGACTATCCCTGAGGCACATATGCAATTTCTATTGGATAGCATCAATTTTGTACTTACACATAATTATTTTGTTTTTGAGGGGAAGCACTACTTGCAGACAAGAGGCACAGTGATGGGGGCAACTTTTGCCCCATCCTATGCCAACTTGTATGTGAATTCCTTTGAAAACAAATATATTTGGAACAATAATCCCTACATTAGAAAAATTCGGAAATACGGTCGATATATAGACAACATAATTATTTTATGGCAAGGTGACGTTTCACTACTGGATGATTTTGTTTTGCATATGAATACAAATATGTACAATCTCAAGTTCACAAGACAATCATCTTGTAGATCCATAGAATTTTTAGACTTAATACTTTTTTTTTTTTTTTTTTAAGTAATTTTTATTAAATATTAGTTCAGGATGACAAGTGGAAACATTACATTCGTTACATCACATAAACTACGAGTCAGCAACATAACCTACAATCAATGCAACAAATTACATCTTTGTTAATAGAGATAAAGAATATTGTCATCTCTAGGCATAAATGACTTCCAATTGTTTTTACTGCTCTTGAAAAAGACGATTTAGTCGTTGAAACGCGTAGAGCCAAAAGAAGAGCTTTTTTTAATATGTTTTAATAAATATTTGTTTGTTACAACAAGTATTTCCTGCTGCCTTTTTGGAAGTATTTCTAAGTTACCAACCACATTTGAGGAGCCGGATTCCGAATTACTCGGAGTGAGTATACTGCACCTTATATAATTTCTGAGATACAATCACCTGCAGTGTAATTTCCATTGTCTGCAGATACTAAAGCACAATAAGGGAAAATCAAGATATAGATCCTTATGAAGAGGCTGAACTCTGAAATTTTCGGAGTAAGTATACTGCACATTATTTTGTTGTTAACTCCTGCGAATCACAAGCCAAGTTTCTTTCTGCAGTGTGCACTACAACACACAGAAGGACCCAAGACCAGCGCCTCTATATACATTTTCCATAAATGAATATGATTAAAGGGGACATATTAAGATATATCAACAAAAATATTAATATTTCTCGTTCCCTTAAGGGTATAGCATTTTTTAATTTTAAAAGATTCTTCTATAATTTTTTGTATTGAGTATCACAAGTCTTTTTAAGAGTGAAAGAGAGGGGGAAAGTGAGAGAAAGAGCTGAGAGAAGAAGATTAGAGAAGGAGAGGTTAGTGAGATTTAAAAAAAAAAAAAAAAAGACAATACTTTTTAATGAGCAAAATACTATTGTGGTAAAAAAAAATTTTCAGGAAACCCACTAAAAGGAATGGTTTTATAGAGGCATCAAGTGCTCATAAAAAATGTTGGATCAACAACATGCCATATAGTCAGTTTCCCAGAATTAGGAGAAACTGTACGCATATGTGCAATTTTGAAGAAGAAGCAAACATTTTAGAAATAAAATTTATATCAAAGGGTTATGATAAGGATAAATTAAAAGAAGCACGAACTAAGGCACAATTGAGTGATAGAAATAAATGAATACTTCCCAAACAATATAATACGACCAGTAATAAGTCTATCGGGGATAAAAGGAATGACATTCAGGGTATTGGACTACTTCATACAATGAGGGAGCAGGTGCTATTAGGGGTATTCTTAATAAGCACTGACCACTTCTAAAAACATATCCCCTTTTGGGGCCCCATCTGGGGGATAAACCAAATATTACTTTTAAAAAAGGCAGGAGCATTAAAAACATTTTAGCCCCTAGTAAACTGAAAATCAAACAAACCATTGATCACCAAGAGGGAAACTGGCTTTCAAACTGGAAAGGTACATTAAAAATTGCCAAACCTAGATGCAATATGTGCCATTATGTCAATAGATCCAAGAATTTTAACAACCAGATACTTTCGAGATTGGCTTAAAAAGTAAATGTGAAACCACAATTGTAATCTATTTTTTAAAGTGTGGATGTGGGCTACTTTATGTGGGCCGCACGAAATGGCAAATCAGATGTAGAGTAAACACATTTATAGCCTTAAAGAAAAATTTATCAAACATAGTGTGGCTAAACACTTCATGGACTACCACAATAGCAACCCTGCCTATTTAAGGGTACAGGTCAAAGGTTGGGTACCACCAACAAAACATAATCGATTATTGGAGCTTAGAAAGCTCGAGACTTATTGTATTTATAAATTAAAAACCTTATATCCATTGGGTATGAACTTTGATATTGATGTGGCAGTTTATATGTGATTTATATAGTTCATGATCTTATGGGGTATGTAGTTGAAATTATGTTATTAGCTTCTTTGCAATCTTGTCCAGTGAAAATAGAATTCTTCCCGCATAGATCAGTTGTTACATAATATGAAGTCTATTAATTTTTAAAATACTGAACTACCTATTAATTGTCCATTTTTTGGTCTAAAAATATTTCCTTGTCACTTTTTATTTTAATGTATCTAGAACTGATACTAGTTTTTTTAGTTTTAGGCATAATGATGATTTTTAGATGAATTTTTGTTTATTTAGTTTAGCGAGAATAGAATTCCTTTTATACAGATCAATTTTTACATATTATGAAGTTTGATATTGAATTACCTATTAATTGTCTATTCTATGGCTTATATTAATTCATTCAATTTCCATCCTGGCAGAGTGCTTTAAACATTTTTATTAATTGCACATGTATTTCAAAAAATAAAAAAAGACACCAGCAAATTAATTTTTATGCATATTGAACTTGAATGTAAATTTTGAACAATATATATATATATATAGAAGAGTTTATGTAGAGAGAGTAAATCCTGGAAACAAAAGAAAGACCAGGATAAAAGACAGGGAATTCAGCACTCTTTTTCAAAATTTAAACTAAGGCTCAAAAGGGACTATCAGATGTGTCAACCAAAAAATGCTAGTGTGGCTGCAAAGGAGAGAACTCCCTGGCACTAACGTTATAATTACAAATGTATGTGCAAGTAGGTAAAAAATGCCAATAGACCAAAAGGTATATATGATCACTTTATAAAGATGTTGAAATAGCATAAAAAATACAACATACTAACAAACCTGACCGGTCAGGGGATGGTGTTTATACATGAACAGAAATCATTGACATGATATGTAATGGTAAGCACAGGCCTGAAAAGCCTATGAGTTTACTGCAGAATTAGAATGGGGAACAGTAATCAGACTACTACACCCTACTGCTGGCGGCACCTTAGTATGTAAGGCTGAATGCCGGGCAGATTTTTGACTGGGATCTAAGTAGTAACAGTTAGTGTGCCCCAACACGTATGCAGATGAATTGATACAGCATTAATTATACATATACATGTTACATAACAGATATATTACTGGGGGACAAAAAGTCAAGCTACTACACCCTGCTGCGTACGGCACCTTATAAATTTAAGGCTGAATGCCGGGCAGATATTGAGATGGGATCTAAGTAGGTTGCTGTAATGTGCCCCAAAATATGTACAGATATCTTTTTACTATGCAAGCAAACAGCATGAAACAATATACAGCCGGCTCTGCTGGATAATCACATAAAAGCAGCTACTCATGCTGTCGGGTATGAGTGTTCCTTAGGTAAAATTATGCAAGCTGGAAAGTTAGCCATGAAGCAGATAAAGGCATATATGCAAAGCACAGGATTCAGCCTCAGTGTAGCGTGATGTTAGTAAGCCTCAAGCATATGTTAGCAGTAGCATTTTCCTTAGAGAACTTAGCATATACCCTCTCATCAGGGTAGCATCATCCAAGTCAGTCAAGCAAATGCCTATCAATCAGGCAGTGAAAAGGCAGTATACGACCTGTTTCCTTCGTATTTTCTTGTGACTGGTTTTTAATAGATGAGCCTCATTGAGTATTTAGGGCACTCCGTTCTAGAGATCCATCAAGCGTGTTCGCTTGCAGCGTGTCTGTTCCGTGTATTCAACACCAATCACATGCTCCGGTCAGCTTGTCCAATGCCGACGCGCGTTTCACCCGCTAGGTATGTCGGGTTTCCAGGATTTACTCTCTCTACATAAACTCTTCTATTTTATATAAGGGTCTGCACCAGATATTTGATATACTCTAGACCATACCAGTATTAGCCTAGAAGCCAACTGGTTGGATACTCCCTGTTTCTAAAAAAAGGCTCAAAATAGCAATTGCGTCCCCTCCGTTATTAAATTTGATATATATATATATATATATATATATATATATATATATATATATATATATGTTATAGTGGGGTTTAATGATTATATTGATGAATTTTTGTGTATAGGTATTTAATATTATAGAACCTTTTAACCTATGGTAATTTATTGTATATTTTCTAATAGGTAATGCCTTGATTTTTGACACATTTTATCCATTTATTTTTTAAATGTATAATATCCGTAATTATTTTATATTACTGTGATCTATTGCCCAAAAATGTTTTAATATGCAATTGAGGTCCCCTTTTGATTATAGTCAATTGGGTTTAGGCAGAATGTTATCTCAGATCAAAATCTTCCTCGTATTATATATAGCATGTACGTTTCTATCTGTGAATGTAATAGAAACAGTTTGCAATTTTTCCTAATATGCTACTACCACATACACACCCTCATTTTGATTGGTTCAATGCAAATGTATAGCGCTCATTTCACAGACATTCCTTTGGGGGTGGAGCTGTATACTTACAGCTTCATAAGGGAGATCCGTTTAGGTTACTGACATACAACTTAATCCTCTTGAGAAAGTCCGGCGATAACCGGGAGAAACGCGTTGGGGTTATCAGGATAGCTGTTCCCATTTGAGGGATATTTTCACAGATTGCCCTAACGGTACTAGCTAATCTAGCGACCGCAGCTCTAGTGGGGATCCGGATACCCCTGAGTTTAAGTCGGTGCAAGGGAGGCATTATCCAGCTGCTCTCCGTGGCTTTTCTAGCAGTTCTGTGTGGTCTGTTACTTAAGGTGTTTTACTTATGCACTTCCTTTAAGTACATTTTTATTTGCGTGTATTGGTTGTCTAATAAATCTACACTTGAATCCTTTTCTGTGCTCTGTTTTCTTTCTACAAGTACTATCTGGACTTTCAGCCGTGTGAAGAGAGCATGGTTTAGAGAGAGCGGCATTGCTGGATTCTTTTTACTGAATTTTGAAAGCGGAGAAAGAACTGTTTAACTGCAATTCTGTGTCAATCTGTAATTAAGGTACTGTCGGCTAGATTACAAGTTTTGTCGGTAAAAACTTGAGGTGCTAACGAGCCCTTTTTCTCCAACGCTCACTTTAAACAACGCTGGTATTACAAGTTTTCTGAATGGCTGCGTTACCCTCAGAAAAGTGAGCGTTGAGCAAATTTAGCGCCACTTCTACCTGTAATACCAACGTTGCTTACGGTAGCGGTAAGCTGGCAAAACTTGCTTGTGCACGATCTCCACATAGGAAACAATGGGGCTGAGCTGGCTGAAAAAAAACCTAACACCTGCAGAAAAGCAGCGTTCAGCTCCTAACGCAGCCCCATTGTTTCCTATGGGAAAATACTTTCTAAGTCTTCACCTAACACCCTAACATGAACCCCGAGTCTAAACACCCCTAATCTTACACTTATTAACCCCTAATCTGCCGCCCCCGACATCCTCGCCACCTTCATTATATTATTAACCCCTAATCTGCCGCTCTGGACACCGCCGCCACCTACATTATACCTATGAACCCCTAATCTGCTGCCCCTAACATCGCCAACACCTACATTATATTTATTAACCCCTATTCTGCCGCCCCCAACCTCACTGCCACCTAACTACAATTATTAACCCCTAATCTGCCGACCGGACATCGCCGCCACTATAATAAATGTATTAACCCCTAAACCGCCACACTCCCGCCTCGCAAACACTAGTTAAATTTTATTAACCCCAAATCTGCCCCCCCCCACGTCGCCGACACCTACCTACAATTATTAACCCCTTATCTGCCGCACCAACGTCGCCGCTACTATATTAAATGTGTTAACCCCTAAACCTAAGACTAACCCTAACCCTAACACCCCCTAACTTAAATCTATTTTTAATAAATCTAAATAAAATTACTATAATTAAATAAATTATTCCTATTTAAAAATAAATACTTACCTATAAAATAAACCATAAGATAGCTACAATATTACTAATAATTACATTGTAGCTATTTTAGGATTTATATTTATTTTACAGGCAACTTTGTATTTATTTTAACTAGGTACAATAGCTATTAAATAATTAATAACTATTTAATAGCTACCTAGTTAAAATAATTACAAAATTCCTGTAAAATAAATCCTAACCTAAGTTACAAATACACCTAACTCTACACTATCAATAAATTAATTAAATAAATTAACTACAATTATCTAACATAAAATACAATTAAATAAACTAAACTATAGTACAAAAAAAAACACTAAATTACAAAAAATTTAAAAATATTACAAGATGTTTAATCTAATTACACCTAATCTAATCCCCCTAATAAAATAAAAAAAGCCCCCCAAAATAATAAAATTCCCTATCCTAAACTAAATTACAAATAGCCCTTAAAAGGGCCTTTTGTGGGGCATTGCCCCAAAGTAATCAGCTCTTTTACCAGCCCTTAAAAGGGCTTTTTACGGGGCATTGCCCCAAAGTAATCAGCTCTTTTACCTGTAAAAAAAAGAAATACAATACCCCCCCCAACATTACAACCCACCACCCACACACCCCTACTCTAAAACCCACCTGATTACCCCTTAAAAAAACCTAACACTACCCCATTGAAGATCACCCTACCTTGAGCCGTCTTCACCCAGCCGGGCCGAACTCTTCATCCGATCCGGGCACAAGTGGTCCTCCAGCTGGGCAGAAGTCTTCATCCGATCGGGGCAGAAGAGGTCCTCCATCCAGCAGAAGTCTTCATCAAAGCGGCATCTTCTATCTTCATCCTTCTGGCGATGAGCGGCTCCATCTTGAAGACCTCCGGCTCGGAACATCCTTCTCGGCCGACGACTACCCGACGAATGGCTGGTCCTTTAAATGACGTCATCCAAGATGGCGTCCCTCGAATTCCGATTGGCTGATAGGATTCTATCAGCCAATCGGAATTAAGGTAGGAAAAATCTGATTGGTTGATTTAATCAGCCAATCGGATTGAAGTTCAATCCGATTGGCTGATTGGATCAGCCAATAGAATTGACCTTGCATTCTATTGGCTGATCTAATCAGCCAATCGGATTGAACTTCAATCCGATTGGCTGATTAAATCAACCAATCAGATTTTTCCTACCTTAATTCCGATTGGCTGATAGAATCCTATCAGCCAATCGGAATTCGAGGGACGCCATCTTGGATGACGTCATTTAAAGGACCAGCCATTCTTTGGGTAGTCGTCGGCCGAGAAGGATGTTCCGTGCCGGAGGTTTTCAAGATGGAGCCGCTCATCGCCAGAAGGATGAAGATAGAAGATGCCGCTTGGATGAAGCTGGATGGAGGACCTCTTCTGCCCCAATCGGATGAAGACTTCTGCCCGGCTGGAGGACCACTTGTGCCCGGATCGGTTGAAGAGTTCAGCCCGGCTTGGTGAAGACGGCTTAAGGTAGGGTGATCTTCAGTGGGGTAGTGTTAGTTTTTTTTTAAGGAGGGATCGGTTGTTTTTAGAGTAGGGGTGTGTGGGTAGTGGGTTGTAATGTTGGGGGTTATTGTATTTCTTTTTTTTACAGGTAAAAGAGCTGATTACTTTGGGGCAATGCCCCGCAAAAAGCCCTTTTAAGGGCTGGTAAAAGAGCTGATTACTTTGGGGCAATGCCCCGCAAAAGGCCCTTTTAAGGGCTATTTGTAATTTAGTTTAGGATAGGGAATTTTATTATTTTGGGGGGCTTTTTTATTTTATTAGGGATTAGATTAGGTGTAATTAGATTAAACTTCTTGTAATATTTTTTTATTTTTTGTAATTTAGTGTTTGTTTTTTTGTACTATAGTTTAGTTTATTTAATTGTATTTTATGTTAGATAATTGTAGTTAATTTATTTAATTAATTTATTCATAGTGTAGTGTAATTATTTTAACTAGGTAGCTATTAAATAGTTATTAACTATTTAATAGCTATTGTACCTTGTTAAAATAAATACAAAGTTGCCTGTAAAATAAATATAAATCCTAAAATAGCTACAATGTAATTATTAGTAATATTGTAGCTATCTTATGGTTTATTTTATAGGTAAGTATTTATTTTTCAATAGGAATAATTTATTTATAGTAATTTTATTTAGATTTATTAAAAATAGATTTAAGTTAGGGGGGATGTTAGGGTTAGGGTTATACTTAGGTTTAGGGTTAATACATTTAATATAGTAGCTGCGATGTTGGGGGCGGCAGATTAGGGGTTAATAATTGTAGGTAGGTGTCGGCGACGTTGGGGGTGCAGATTAGGGGTTAATAAAATATAACTAGTGTTTGCAAGGCGGGAGTGCGGCGGTTTAGGGGTTAATACATTTATTATAGTGGCGGCGATGTCCGGTCGGCAGATTAGGGGTTAATAATTGTAGTTAGGTGGCGGCGAGGTTGGGGGCAGCAGATTAGGGGTTAATAAATATAATGTAGGTGTCGGCGATGTTAGGGGCAGCAGATTAGGGGTTCATAGGTATAATGTAGGTGGCGGCGATGTCCGGTCGGCAGATTAGGGGTTAAATAATTTTATTATAGTGTTTGCAATGTGGGGGGGCCTCGGTTTGGGGGTTAATAGGTAGTTTATGGGTGTTTGTGTACTTGTTAGCGGTGTAGTTAAGAGCTTTATGTTCCGGCGTTAGCCCATAAAACTCTTAAAGGGCCACTAAACTCAAAATCTTTCTTTCATGATTCAGATAGAGAAAAGAAATTTAAACAACATTACAATTTACTTCCATTATTTATTTTGCTTCATTTTTTAAATATCCTTAGTTGAAGAAAAAGCAATGCACATGGTGAGCCAATCACACGAGGCTTCTATGTGCAGCAACCAATCAGCAGCTAGTGAGCATATCTAGATATGCTTTTCATCAAAGAATATCAAGAGAATAAAACAAATTAGATAATATAAGTAAATTAGAAAGATGTTTAAAATTGCATTCTCTTTCTAAATCATAAAAGAAAAATTGTGGGTGGCATGTCCCTTTAACTACTGACTTTTATATGCGGTAGGAGTCTTGGAGGTAGAGGCTGTACCGCTCACTTCTTCCAAGACTTGTAATACCAGCGTTAGGCAAATCCCATTAAAAGGATAGGATACGCAATTGATGTAAGGGGATTTGTGGTATGGAAAAGTCACGGAAGAAAAGTGAGCGGTACACCTGTACCTGCCAGACTTGTAATACCAGCGGGCGTTAAAAAGCAGTGTTAGGACCCCTTAACGCTGCTTTTTAAAGCTAACGCCGAACTTGTAATGTAGCCGTGTGTTTGTTACTTTGCTTCCAGCAAGGACATTGGATTATACATTCATTCAAAGACAGTGTATTTTTGGGAGCAGTGTTACAACTGTTGTTCACATTATCTTTCATTTGCTAAATTGTTTTCTGTATATGTAAATGGTGTATGTTTTGCATATATAGATATATAAGAACTTTTATCTTAGTGCAGACTAAGCGCTGAAGTGTTTATGTTTTTTGTATTTAAAAATATATGTTTATGTTTCAAATAATAGAAAGCCTCATTAAATACCATTTAGTCTATAGATATATACAATGCTTTAAACAATATGTATTGTACATGACTATGCATATAATTTAAACATTGACCCCTTAACTGTTGTAACCTAAAACTAACTGTAGAAACTAAGGCCCTACTTATTCAACATTTAAAATGTTGCATTGTTATGAAGAATGCATATTGTTTAAATATTTACATATGAATTAAAATGTAATTAATGTTGTTTGTTGTGTTTATTATTTATAGACAGTATAAATAACATTATAGTTCTACAGTGCTACTGACTACAATTTATTAACATATATATCAGTGTTATCACTAATGAACACAACAAGCTAATATAACTACATATTAATTTATATGCAATATTTAAAGCATTATGCAATATACATGCATAACAGTTTAAATATTGAATATCAATGCAAGGTCTGACTACATTATACACTGTCAGAAAAAAGGGTACGGTTGGGGTCCATTTGTGAACACTTAGGGTACAATTGCTGTGGTTGTACCCTTAATGGATCATAATTACACCTTTAGGAACTAATATGTACCATTTAGTTTTAAATAAGGTACAAATGTGTTTCCAACTGTCAAAGGGTCCATGTCTGTACCATTTAATCCCCCCAAAAAGGTCCAATCACTTGTGTGACTAAAAAGTTGAGGGGGATGGATGGTTCAAGGCTGCCAAACCGTGTAAATCCTTATAATTTGTGTACCTCAATTATTCATATTTCACATAACTGTCAGTCACCCAAAATGAATGCAACATACATGTTGTACAGCAAAATAATTATGTTCAATCGTTGTTGGTAATATGCAAGAAACAACCCATATATTCAATGATACTGTGTTGCTGGTTCTAAATAGCAAACAGGCACTTAACATTTTAATGTTTATATTTAGAGCATCAAGATGTTAACTCTTAAACATAAAGCAAATGTATTAACTAAAATTACAAAGAAAAGTTTTCGTTTTAAACTCTATAAAATAAACAAGAGCTTTTTAAGAACCAGTTTTAAAAATTTTTTTTAAAAAAAATTGTAACCGTTCCCCAGTCACATACATGGCCATTGTGTAACACGCCATAGCACCATCTATTGGTTTAAAGTTCCTTGACATGTGTAACACAGCTCCATCTATTGGTAGCAGATTCATCAACAAAATGTGTACTGGGGAAATAGACTCATTTGCATATATTTTGCATTGAGTGACAATTCAATGTATGGTTGTGAGTTTTATAATTTATCCCTCCCCCAAATCCCCCTTCTTTTTGTTAGAGTTATATTTTATTATGATGTTATTTTCTAAATCTTTATGTTTTATGTGGCATGTCGCCCTAAATTAAATGAGGTGTTTTTAAGAGTCTAGCACAGAGTGATATAAAACACATTGAGTAGCTTTTTTTGAAACTGGTTGCTTAGCTTGGTTATTTCAGGTGGTTATGTAGCAGTCTTTGGATTTGCTATATGGCTACAGTATCCAAACGTTTTTTAAAACTGCAGTGTGGCTATTGTAATACTGTCTAAAAAAGTACACATTAAATGAATGCATATTTGAATGTTATATCATAACTTTAATGGAAAAGCATTTGTAATATGCTGAGTTGAGAACAAATTTGCCATCATGAGGTACAAAGGGCTTTGTCTCTGGGGCAGTACCCTTAAAATGCCAGATTTGCACAATTTTTTAAGGGTACAATATGGTACCATAGCACTGAGGTCCAATCTAGTCGCCAAAGGTAAATATTTGCCTTTGAAAGGTACAATCTGCAAGGGTACCAATTTGTACCCATGTTAAAGAGTACAGCAGGTGTACCTTTGAGGGTACTGCCCCAGTGACAAGCTGTTGTACCCCTAAAGGTACAATTTTTGCACATTCTTTTATGACAGTGTAGCTACAGTCTTTGAAATAAAATGCATGGTCATGTATAATGCATATTAGTTTAAGTAAAGCAAATCTGATCTACCGCAACTTGAGACTGTGCTCCAAGACCAGTTTACAGAGGTAGAAAAGTGGATCACAAAAAAACTCTTCCTAAATACTGACAAACTGTCACAATGATCTTTGGAACTGTTCCTAGATTACACAAATTATAAAATTCCCATATACGCATTAAAACAAAATCATAAAGCACATTGACCGCAGTCCACTCTTTCAAATACTTGGGTATTTTGTGAGACCCCAATTTATCTTTTGGCCTCCACATAGAAAAACTTGCATCTAAACTTTATCCAAAACTAGGTGCCCTGTACAGAAACAAATCCTGCCTCAGCCCTACAGTTAAGGAAAGATTGTACAGCAAATGCTGATGCCAATCATGGATTATGGGGACGTAGTATATGCACCTGCACTGCAATCTCACCTTAATAAACGTAATACATTGTATAACTCGCTCTGCCGCTTTGTGCTACAATGTAACTACAGGACCCACCATTGTGAAATGCTAAAAGAACTAAACTGGCTGACGCTGGAATCCAGACGCACCCTCCATCTTTCCTGCATTGTGTTTAAGAGCTTTTCTGGGAAGCTCCCACCCTACCTGAGCAGAATGCTCTCCCCGGCTATTCCCACCTCTTATAACCTCTGATCCAATACCTGCACTTTATTTAGTCTGCCTCAATATAAAAAGAAAGCAGCCTCCTTTTCCTACAGAGCACCGAAAATATGGAATGACCTCCCGCACACTTTCAAATCTCCCCCTAGCCTAAAATTCTCTCTACATATCTCAAAACAGAATGCACCTGTTATGGTTGATTATATATTTCCTACCTGTTCTATGTTAAATTTTGTAATATTGTTTATTAATATTGTTTTTGTATTTTATTGTACCCTATTTTATCAATGCAATGTTTTGTTTATCCAGGACATACTTGAAAACGAGAGACATCTCAATGTATCCTTCCTGGTAAAATATTTTATAAATAAATACATTTTGGATATATAAATTAAAATGAAGATATTCTTGGTTGATGCATTTATTATTTTAAATTTAAATATATTTTTAAAATAGATATTTATGTTATAAAAGAGAGTCGCATTATAATTATAGTATCACATAACTGCATGCCTGTTATGCAATAAATCAATTGTAATACTCTTCGTCCTAGTTTCTGACGCTTAATCACACTTGTACCCACTTGTACCCATCCCTCTTTATAGTCACCATTGTACCCATCCCTCATTATAGCCATAATTGTACACATCCCACATTATAGTCCCAGAAAGTTGTACCCATCCCTAATTATAGTCACAATTGTACAAATCCCTCATAAAAGTCACAATTGTACCCAACCCTCTTTATAGTCACAATTGTACCCATCCCTCATTATAGCCATAATTGTACCCATCCCTCATTATAGTCACAGACAGCTGTACCCATACCTAATTATAGTCACAATTTTACCCATCCTTCATTAAAGTCACAATTGTACCCAGCCCTCCTTATAGTCACAGTTATACTTAACCCTTATCATAGTCACAATTGTACCCATCCCTCATTATAGTCAAAATTGTACCCATCTCCCATTGTAGTCACAATTGTACCCATCCCTCTGTTAATATATTATAGGTTACGATATTATTTATATTGATCTCTGCAGTAACCTCCAACGCATTACGTAATTTGATTAATGAAGTTATTAATATTAATAATTAATAACAATAATAAAATTATAGTCAGCAATGCCTCCAATTAATATAGTAGACTCCAGTGAAATGTTATATAATCTCTGTAGTGTATTCCAAAATAATACTATTAAAATATCTAGAAATTTATTATTAATATTTAAAATAATTCCTAAGTTCAGATCAAGTATATATATATATATATTTTTTTTTTTTAAATAATTTTTTATTGAGGTTTTATAATACATACAAAAGAAGAGAAAACAAACAACGCCTCATTGCCAATAGTAAACATGTCAACATATATAGAACAAAAACACTTGTAAGACAGTGTACAGATATAGGAGAGCGAGGCTAATCAACCTCTATTTTATAATTTTTCAATCTTAATTTGTCAGACTAATTAGAAGGCCACTCATGGACCCTTTTAGGTGTAGTAAATGAATCGGTATATTAGTCTGGAGAATAGCCACTTTTGGGCTTTATGATAGCTGTGGGGAAGTAGGGAACAAGTCAGCGGGTGAGCACCGCTCGGAGCATGGAAGAAAGGAGAAAAGAAGGGAGGGGGGGGAGGTATCTGAAATAAAGTTCCTATGACTCAAGTTCAGTAAAAAAGTGCCAGTGATATTATAAGAAGTCATGGCAGTAAATGTTATAGTAGATGATATGAAAACATATGAATACATTTAAATATATTACGTATTGAGGAACCTGTCTGGGTACTATATGGTACCAGTTGAACTAATGTTAATAGAAGATACTGTGTGTTAAAACAAGCGATTCTAAACATAAAGATGCAAGACTAAAGGTAATCTAGCTAATCTAGTTTCTGTAGGTAGTTTACCTGAGTATACTGTACATACTAGATATTATGACTCCGTTACCATGTGGGAGCTAATTGGAATTTGGGCCTGAGGCCTAAAACTGACATGAATGTGACTTCGAAGATTCATATCTAGTGTTTAAAAATTGCCGTCTGACTTATTTTAAACATCCGAAATCTCAGTACAAATCTGATAGCTTGTAAGAGGCAAAGTGCTAAAAGGCTATGGGGCCTAGTTATCAAGCCGTCAACCTCAAATACGCTGGAATTCCGCAGCGTATTTGTGGCGAGGCTGATTCGCCTTAGTTATCAAAGGCTCGAGACCGGCAAAAGTAGAATTTTGTGACGTCAGCATCGATCCGCCGGACTCAGTCCGACACAGATCGATTCTTACGTCACTCCAGATGTGCGGCACATTCTCACTACTTTTGCTAGCTATCAAAAAACTAGCAGGTACGCTCGGCACTTTTACGGCCCAGCGTACCTGGTTTTCAATCCGCCACCCCTGGAGGCGGCGGATCCCATAGGAATCAATGGGAGTCTGACCATAGCGAAAGTACAAGTTCGCTGCTGACAGACATCCCATTGATTTCTATGGGAGCTGTCTGCACCTAACACCCTAACATGTACCCCGAGTCTAAACACCACTAATCTGTCCCCCCCTACACCGCCGCAACTAAATAAAGTTATTACCCCCTAAACCGCCGCTCCCGGAGCCCACCGCAAGCTACTCTATACATATTAACCCCTAAACCGCCGCTCCCGTAGCCCACCGCAACTATAATAAATGTATTAACCCCTAAACCGCCGCTCCCTGAACCCGCCGCAACCTATATTAAATGTATTAACCCCTATCCTGCCCCCCCTACACCGTCGCCACCTATAATAAATTTATTAGCCCCTAATCTGCCCCCCCTACACCGTCGCCACCTATAATAAATTTATTAACCCCTATCCTGCCCCCCACTACGCCGCCGCCACTGTAATAAAATTATTAACCCCTAAACCTAAGTCTAACCCTAACCCTAACCCCCCTAACTTAAATATTAATTAAATAAATCTAAATAAATTAACTCTTATTAACTAAATGAATCCTATTTAAAACTAAATACCTTTAAAATAAACCCTAATATAGCTACAATATAAATAATAATTATATTCTAGCTATCTTAGGATTTATATTTATTTTACAGGTAACTTTCAATTTATTTTAACCATGTACAATAACTATTAAATAGTTATTAACTATTTAATAGCTTACCTAGCTAAAATAAAGAGAAATGTACCTGTGAAATAAATCCTAACCTAAGTTACAATTACACCTAACACTACACTATACTTTAATAAATTATTCCTATTTAAAAATAAATACTTACCTGTAAAATAAACCCTAAGATAGCTACAATATAATTAATAATTATATTATAGCTATCTTAGGATTTATATTTATTTTACAGGTAACTTTGTATTTATTTTAGCTAGTTAGAATAGTTATTAAATAGTTATTAACTATTTAATAACTACCTAGCTAAAAGAAATACAAAATTACCTGTAAAATAAATCCTAACCTAAGTTACAATTAAACCTAATACTACACTATCATTAAATTAACTAAATAAACTACCTACAAATAACTACAATTAAATACAATTACATAAACTAACTAAAGTACAAAAAATAAAAAAAGCTAAGTTACAAAAAATAAAAAATTAAGTTACAAACATGTTAAAAATATTACAACAATTTTAAGCTACTTACACCTAATCTAAGCCCCCTAATAAAATAACAAACCCCCCCAAAATAAAAAAAATCCCTACCCTATTCTAAATTAAATAAATTTCAAAGCTCTTTTACCTTACCAGCCCTTAAAAGGGCCATTTGTGGGGGCATGCCCCAAAAAGTTCAGCTCTTTTGCCTGTAAAAGAAAAATACAACCCCCCCCAACATTAAAACCCACCACCCACATACCCCTAATCTAACCCAGACCCCCCTTACAAAAACCTAACACTAATCCCCTGAAGATCATCCTACCTTGAGTCGTCTTCACTCAGCCGAGCCACCGATGGAACTGAAGAGGACATCCGGAGCGGAAGAAGTTAATCCTCCAAGCGGCGCTGAAGAAATCTTCCATCCGATGAAGTCATCATCCAGGCGGCGCTGAAGAAGTCTTCGATCCGGCCGATGTCATCTTCAAAGAGGCGCTGAAGAGGTCTTCTATCCGGGCGAAGTCATCTTCCAAGCCGGGTCTTGAATCTTCCTTCCGCCGACGCGGAACCACCTTCTTCAACAACGGACTACGACGAATGACAGCTCCTTTAAGGGACGTCATCCAAGATGGCGTCCCCTCAATTCCGATTGGCTGATAGGATTCTATCAGCCAATCGGAATTAAGGTAGTAAAAATCTGATTGGCTGATGGAATCAGCCAATCAGATTGAGCTCGCATTCTATTGGCTGTCCCGATCAGCCAATAGAATGCGAGCTCAATCTGATTGGCTGATTGGATCAGCCAATCGGATTGAACTTGAATCTGATTGGCTGATTCCATCAGCCAATCAGATTTTCCTACCTTAATTCCGATTGGCTGATAGAATCCTATCAGCCAATCGGAATTGAGGCGACGCCATCTTGGATGACGTCCCTTAAAGGAGCCGTCATTCGTCGTAGTCCGTCAGTGAAGAAGGTGGTTCCGCGTCGGCGGAAGGAAGATTCAAGACCCGGCTTGGAAGATGACTTCGCCCGGATAGAAGACCTCTTCAGCGCCTCTTTGAAGATGACATCGGCTGGATCGAAGACTTCTTCAGCGCCGCCTGGATGATGACTTCATCGGATGGAAGATTTCTTCAGCGCCGCTTGGAGGATTAACTTCTTCCGCTCCGGATGTCCTCTTCAGTTCGATCGGTGGCTCGGCTGAGTGAAGATGACTCAAGGTAGGATGATCTTCAGGGGATTAGTGTTAGGTTTTTGTAAGGGGGGTTTGGGTTAGATTAGGGGTATGTGGGTGGTGGGTTTTAATGTTGGGGGGGTTGTATTTTTCTTTTACAGGCAAAAGAGCTGAACTTTTTGGGGCATGCCCCCACAAATGGCCCTTTTAAGGGCTGGTAAGGTAAAAGAGCTTTGAAATGTATTTAATTTAGAATAGGGTAGGGATTTTTTTTATTTTGGGGGGGTTTGTTATTTTATTAGGGGGCTTAGATTAGGTGTAAGTAGCTTAAAATTGTTGTAATATTTTTAACATGTTTGTAACTTAATTTTTTATTTTTTGTAACTTAGCTTTTTTTATTTTTTGTACTTTAGTTAGTTTATGTAATTGTATTTAATTGTAGTTATTTGTAGGTAGTTTATTTACTTAATTTAATGATAGTGTAGTATTAGGTTTAATTGTAACTTAAGTTAGGATTTATTTTACAGGTAATTTTGTATTTCTTTTAGCTAGGTAGTTATTAAATAGCTAAAATAAATACAAAGTTACCTGTAAAATAAATATAAATCCTAAGATAGCTATAATATAATTATTAATTACATTGTAGCTATCTTAGGGTTTATTTTACAGGTAAGTATTTATTTTTAAATAGGAATAATTTATTAAAGTATAGTGTAGTGTTAGGTGTAATTGTAACTTAGGTTAGGATTTATTTCACAGGTACATTTCTCTTTATTTTAGCTAGGTAAGCTATTAAATAGTTAATAACTATTTAATAGTTATTGTACATGGTTAAAATAAATTGAAAGGTACCTGTAAAATAAAAATAAATCCTAAGATAGCTAGAATATAATTATTATTTATATTGTAGCTATATTAGGGTTTATTTTAAAGGTAAGTATTTAGTTTTAAATAGGATTCATTTAGTTAATAAGAGTTAATTTATTTAGATTTATTTAATTAATATTTAAGTTAGGGGGGCGTTAGGGTTAGGGTTAGACTTAGGTTTAGGGGTTAATCATTTTATTACAGTGGCGGCGGCGTAGTGGGGGGCAGGATAGGGGTTAATAAATTTATTATAGGTGGCGACGGTGTAGGGGGGGCAGATTAGGGGTTAATAAATTTATTATAGGTGGCGACGGTGTAGGGGGGGGCAGGATAGGGGTTAATAGGTTTAATATAGGTTGCGGCGGGTTCATGGAGAGGCGGTTTAGGGGTTAATCTATTTATTTAGTTGCGGAGAGGTGCGGGATCAGCAGGATAGGGGTTAATAATTTTATAATAGAGGGCGACGGTATAGGGGGGGCAGGATAGGGGTTACTAGGTATAATGTAGGTGGCAGCGTTGTCCGGGAGCGGCGGTTTAGGGGTTAATACATTTATAAGACTTGCGGCAGGGTCTAGGAGCGGCGGTTTAGGGGTTAATACATTTATAAGACTTGCGGCAGGGTCTAGGAGCGGCGGTTTAGGGGTTAATACATTTATAAGACTTGCGGCAGGGTCTAGGAGCCGCGGTTTAGGGGTTAATACATTTATAAGACTTAGGCAGGGTCTAGGAGCGGCGGTTTAGGGGTTAGTAACTTTATTTAGTTGCGGGGGGCTCCGGGGGCGCCGGTATAGGGGGTAGAACAGTGTAGTTTAGTGTGGGTGCTTAGTGACAGGCTAGCAATAAAGCTGGGAAAAAGCCGAAGGGCAGCGAGATCGGATGAGTGATAACTCTCACAGTCCGCTGCTCATCGCCCCGCGGCTTTTTGACAGCTTTATTTGATAACTTAGGCGTATTTTTTCAGGTCCGCGGCGGCGAAGGTAGGCGAGCTTAGGCGGACGTATTGGGCCGGCGAAGCCAGAAAAGTAGATGGCTTGATAACTACCCCCCTTCACGTGAAATGGGACAGCTCAGGGGAATATAAGCAGATCAGAGCCATCTTTTCTGAGAATGATATAAACAAAACTTTTCTAAAGAAGAATATTAGGCAGCATAAATAACATTACTATACATACAAGCATATGATATAGTTGTCAAAATGATATTGAGCAATATGTCAATTAATCTAATAACATAATAACAGATGCTGCGCCCCTAACTACGCTAGCACATATGATGTTAATTCTTTATATACCTACAGCTGGGATCAAGTTTGGTACATGGAATAAGTGTATTAGTTAGGTCTGCAAAGTGCGTGAGTATATTGCAGGATTATCTCGCTTAAAATGAGTAGCCTGAAAAGTAGGCTAATTCTGTACATGAGAAAGTAGGTAGTAGCCAAAATATAGCAATAAAAGCCAAGATCATTTCTAATATGAGACCTATAGGGCTACTAAGCCTGACAGTGATAGTGCAACGCCACATTTCCTGAGTTTAGGTCAAAATCTAAATACCTCTGCATTATTAATATGGCGTCAAACAATACAGAGTCAGCATACATAGGCCTAGATTTAGAGTTCGGCGGTAGCCGTCAAAACCAGCGTTAGAGGCTCCTAACGCTGGTTTTGGGCGCCCGCTGGTATTTGGAGTCAGTGATTAAAGGGTCTAACGCTCACTTTACAGCCGCGACTTTTCCATACCGCAGATCCCCCTAAGCCATTTGCGTAGCCTATCTTTTCAATGGGATCTTTCTAACGCCGGTATTTAGAGTCGTTTCTGCAGTGAGCGTTAGAGCTCTAACGACAAGATTCCAGCCGCCTGAAAATAGCAGGAGTTAAGAGCTTTCTGGCTAACGCCGGTTTATAAAGCTCTTAACTACTGTACCCTAAAGTACACTAACACCCATAAACTACCTATGTACCCCTAAACCGAGGTCCCCCCACATCGCCGCCACTCGATTAAAAAGTTTAACCCCTAATCTTCCGACCGCCACCTACGTTATACTTATGTACCCCTAATCTGCTGCCCCTAACCCCGCCGACCCCTATATTACATTTATTAACCCCTAATCTGCCCCCCTCAACGTCGCCGACACCTGCCTACACTTATTAACCCCTAATCTGCCGAGCGGACCTGAGCGCTACTATAATAAAGTTATTAACCCCTAATCCGCCTCACTAACCCTATCATAAATAGTATTAACCCCTAATCTGCCCTCCCTAACATCGCCGACACCTACCTTCAATTATTAACCCCTAATCTGCCGACCGGAGCTCACCGCTATTCTAATAAATGTATTAACCCCTAAAGCTAAGTCTAACCCTAACACTAACACCCCCCTAAGTTAAATATAATTTTTATCTAACGAAATAAATTAACTCTTATTAAATAAATGATTCCTATTTAAAGCTAAATACTTACCTGTAAAATACATCCTAATATAGCTAAAATATAAATTATAATTATATTATAGCTATTTTAGGATTAATATTTATTTTACAGGTAACTTTGTAATTATTTTAACCAGGTACAATAGCTATTAAATAGTTAAGAACTATTTAATAGTTACCTAGTTAAAATAATAACAAAATTACCTGTAAAATAAGTCCTAACCTAAGATATAATTAAACCTAACACTACCCTATCAATAAAATAATTAAATAAACTACCTACAATTACCTACAATTAACCTAACACTACACTATCAATAAATTAATTAAACACAATTCCTACAAATAAATACAATTAAATAAACTAGCTAAAGTACAAAAAATAAAAAAGATCTAAGTTACAGAAAATAAAAAAATATTTACAAACATAATAAAAATATTACAACAATTTTAAAATAATTACACCTACTCTAAGCCCCCTAATAAAATAACAAAGCCCCCCAAAATAAAAAATTCCCTACCCTATTCTAAATTAAAAAAGTTACAAGCTCTTTTACCTTACCAGCCCTGAACAGGGCCCTTTGCGGGGCATGCCCCAAGAATTTCAGCTCTTTTGCCTGTGAAAGAATAAATACAATACCCCCCCCCCAACATTACAACCCACCACCCACATACCCCTAATCTAACCCAAACCCCCCTTAAATAAACCTAACACTAAGCCCCTGAAGATCTTCCTACCTTGTCTTCACCATACCAGGTTCACCGATCCGTCCTGAAGAGCTCCTCCGATGTCCTGATCCAAGCCCAAGCGGGGGCTGAAGAGGTCCATGATCCGGTCAAAGTCTTCATCCAAGCGGGGCAGAAGAGGATCTTCCATCCGATTGAAGTCATCATCCAGGCGGCATCTTCGATCTTCTTCCATCCGGAGCGAAGAGGCAGGATCCTGAAGACATCCAGCGCGGAACATCCATCCGGACCGACGACTGAACGACGACAGACTGTTCCTTTAAGGGACGTCATCCAAGATGGCGTCCCTCGAATTCCGATTGGCTGATAGGATTCTATCAGCCAATCGGAATTAAGGTAGGAATTTTCTGATTGGCTGATGGAATCAGCCAATCAGAATCTAGTTCAATCCGATTGGCTGATCCAATCAGCCAATCAGATTGAGCTCGCATTCTATTGGCTGTTCCGATCAGCCAATAGAATGCGAGCTCAATCTGATTGGCTGATTGGATCGGCCAATCGGATTGAACTAGATTCTGATTGGCTGATTCCATCAGCCAATCAGAAAATTCCTACCTTAATTCCGATTGGCTGATAGAATCCTATCAGCCAATCGGAATTCGAGGGACGCCATCTTGGATGACGTCCCTTAAAGGAACAGTCATTCGTCGTTCAGTCGTCGGTCCGGATGGATGTTCCGCGCTGGATGTCTTCAGGATCCTGCCTCTTCGCTCCGGATGGAAGAAGATCGAAGATGCCGCCTGGATGATGACTTCAATCGGATGGAAGATCCTCTTCTGCCCCGCTTGGATGAAGACTTTGACCGGATCATGGACCTCTTCAGCCCCCGCTTGGGCTTGGATCAGGACATCGGAGGAGCTCTTCAGGACGGATCGGTGAACCTGGTATGGTGAAGACAAGGTAGGAAGATCTTCAGGGGCTTAGTGTTAGGTTTATTTAAGGGGGGTTTGGGTTAGATTAGGGGTATGTGGGTGGTGGGTTGTAATGTTGGGGGGGGGGGTATTGTATTTATTCTTTTACAGGCAAAAGAGCTGAAATTCTTGGGGCATGCCCCGCAAAGGGCCCTGTTCAGGGCTGGTAAGGTAAAAGAGCTTGTAACTTTTTTAATTTAGAATAGGGTAGGGAATTTTTTATTTTGGGGGGCTTTGTTATTTTATTAGGGGGCTTAGAGTAGGTGTAATTATTTTAAAATTGTTGTAATATTTTTATTATGTTTGTAAATATTTTTTTATTTTCTGTAACTTAGATCTTTTTTATTTTTTGTACTTTAGCTAGTTTATTTAATTGTATTTATTTGTAGGAATTGTGTTTAATTAATTTATTGATAGTGTAGTGTTAGGTTAATTGTAGGTAATTGTAGGTAGTTTATTTAATTATTTTATTGATAGGGTAGTGTTAGGTTTAATTATATCTTAGGTTAGGACTTATTTTACAGGTAATTTTGTTATTATTTTAACTAGGTAACTATTAAATAGTTCTTAACTATTTAATAGCTATTGTACCTGGTTAAAATAATTACAAAGTTACCTGTAAAATAAATATTAATCCTAAAATAGCTATAATATAATTATAATTTATATTTTAGCTATATTAGGATGTATTTTACAGGTAAGTATTTAGCTTTAAATAGGAATCATTTATTTAATAAGAGTTAATTTATTTTGTTAGATAAAAATTATATTTAACTTAGGGGGGTGTTAGTGTTAGGGTTAGACTTAGCTTTAGGGGTTAATACATTTATTAGAATAGCGGTGAGCTCCGATCGGAAGATTAGGGGTTAATAATTGAAGGTAGGTGTCGGCGATGTTAGGGAGGGCAGATTAGGGGTTAATACTATTTATGATAGGGTTAGTGAGACGGATTAGGGGTTAATAACTTTATTATAGTAGCGCTCAGGTCCGCTCGGCAGATTAGGGGTTAATAAGTGTAGGCAGGTGTCGGCGACGTTGTGGGGGGCAGATTAGGGGTTAATAAATATAACATAGGGGTCGGCGATGTTAGGGCAGCAGATTAGGGGTACATAGGGATAACGTAGGTTGCGGCGGTTTACGGAGCGGAAGATTAGGGGTTAAAACTGTAATGCAGGGGTCAGCGATAGCGGGGGCGGCAGATTAGGGGTTAATAAGTGTAAGGTTAGGGGTGTTTAGACTCGGGGTACATGTTAGAGTGTTAGGTGCAGACGTAGGAAGTGTTTCCCCATAGGAAACAATGGGGCTGCGTTAGGAGCTGAACGCTGCTTTTTTGCAGGTGTTAGGTTTTTTTTCAGCTCAAACAGTCCCATTGTTTCCTATGGGAGAATCGTGCACGAGCACGTTTTTGAGGCTGGCCGCGTCCGTAAGCAACTCTGGTATCGAGAGTTGCATTTGCGGTAAAAATGCCCTACGCTCCTTTTTTGGAGCCTAACGCAGCATTTGTTTTAACTCTCGATACCAGAGTTAAATTTATGGTGCGGCCAGAAAAAAGCCCGCGGAGCGTTAACAGCCCTTTTACCGCCGAACTCTAAATCTAGGCCATAGTCTCAAGTGAACAACCTGTCTAAAGATATATCTATGTCATGTGATCTCAACCTATTTGTATAAATTTCAATGTAAAGAAAACAGTTAACTTAAAGAAATTTTGCATAAATTAGCATCTAGTTTTAGAGAATACAGCTACAGGAGGAGTGGAGGGACATAAGACATTGCAGCATGTAGTCTCTTATGATCAAAACACATATCTGACGTTCGATGTCCGTTGCATCTTGTCTAATGGGCTGTAAAATATCCGGCTGTATCTAAATAGCTAATAACAAATGAGCATAAAATTTAAAATAATAAGAAATTCTAACTGACATTTTTTGATATCGTATTGAAAAGCTCTCAGGAAACTTAAACTAACATGGGGAACTTGTTTATACATAAAAATGAAGATAAAACTGGGGAGAGCATGTATCATAGTGTAAGGAGCAACATCAGCTTAGAGAGTCCACAGCTTAATAAGGGTCTAGGTAGGCAAGAGGTAAAAGTTTTGATGGAGGGATGTTTAAAGGGTTGCGATTTCATCTCTCCTATCGTCAGGGGTCTCCGCTGCTTCAACCAACTCCCTTTCGCTGCCTGAGCTTAAAGAAGGTTGCGTGTCTCCCTGTCTCCCAAGCCGGCTCATAACACGGTCTGAAGACTCTAGAAGCGCTGAGTAATATGCCTTTACAGAGGGGCTGGATGCTGAGACTTGATCTGCTTACAGTAGGAGTCTGTGGCTGTAGTGTAGGGCCGTATGACGGGTAGATCATTCTGCAGAGCTGTAGTACCTGGTCACAGGGTGATCGTGATCCCAATGCATCTAGGTTAGAGGGAGCGCAGACTGCCAGATCCTCTGAGCCTGCCATTGCCGTGGTAAGTAGAATAGTAATGGAGACTGGCCCCTCTTTACTTACCAGAGCAGAAATGAAGTGCTGTGTCTCATACGTTGTGGAATGCAGTGTGAAGCCCGGTGCATACTCTCGCTCCGTAGTCTGTAAACACTGCTCCGGAACTGCTGTGGCATTTACCTCAGGTGGTTTAGAGAGATCTCTCAGTTGATCGCTGCGGTCTTGTGATGGGTCCCTCAGCGCTTTCTCGGATCTGTGAGGTGAAGGAGGTTGGTGGGAGAATGGCAAGGAGGCCTCCGCTAGAGGCTTGTTCTCTGTGGTTCTGATGCACTCACTGTTGTATGTATTATTAGCTGCTGCCTTCAGCGTGTCTGACAAGTCCAAGAAGCAGTTTTCAAACTGTTGGGCTAGATCCTGGAGTAATGTGTGTAGCGACTCTTGAGTCGCCTCCATGATAGCAACGCCTGTAGGTTCCACACAATAACAGCCTAAGTTAGAAGCAATGGAGGCCGATCTGAGCATATCCCCACACGTGTCGCAGCAGTTTTCTCCACTGGAGCCCAGAATACATAGAACTAGTCATGCAATCCGATTTAGTCAGAGTCTCTGTTCATTATACACCTGTTGGTGAAAAGTTACTCGTGGGTCTAGATCATTTTAATAAAAAATAAAGGTATTTTGTAAGTTATGGCCTAGGAGCTCAGAGAATGTGCAACTGACTCCATCGGCTGCTGGCTCCGCCCCCAGATCAAGTATATTTTTATAAACACAAACAAGTCTATTGCTCCTCCCTTGTGTCATCTCACGCATCCAAATGCAGAATGCTGTTCTCAACCTTTAACTCCCTTCGACCTCTGCCTGCATCCCCACCCACTACCAACCTCACTGTTCAGATTATTGCTGATGATGACTTCAAAAACAAAATTGACACCATTAGAAAAGATATCTGCACCTCACACCCCTCAAACCCAGCAATCCTACCCACCCCTTCTATTAACAAAACTCTATGCTACTTCCCTCCTGTAACAGATTAAGCAGTCTCTGTACTCCTATCTTTGGTTCATCTCACAACCTGCCCACTTGACCCTATTCCTTCAAAACTTCTTCCCTCTCTCTCTGCTTCACTAACCCCTACCCTAACTCATCTCTTTAACCAATCTCTCAACGCTGGCACATTTCCTGAAACATTCAAGCATGTGTCAATCATACCAATCATAAAAAAGCCCCTTTTAACCCCTCTGCCCCTTCTAACTATCAAACGGTCTCTTTACTTCCCTTTGCTACAAAATGTTTGGAGCAACTGTTCTATAATTGGCTAACTCAATTTCTCACAACTAACTCCTTACTTGATCCACTACAATCTGGTTTCCACCCTAAACACTCACAGAAACCACTCTTACTAAAGTAACAAATGACCTGTTATCAGCTAAAGCAAAAGGCCACTACTCCTTACTAATTCTTCTTGACCTTTTCCCTGCTTTTGACACAGTCAACCATCCTTTCCACCTAAGAATACTATATTAATTTGGCATCTGAGACACAGCCCTCTCCTGGTTTGCCTCATATCTCTCAAACCGCTCGTTTTCAGTTTCCTTTAACAACATATCTTCTGATCCTATGTCTCTCTCAGTTGAAGTACCGCAAGGCTCTGTCTTGGGTCCCTTGCTTTTCTCTCTCTATACATCCTCCCTTGGAAAACGTATAGCCTCCTTTGGATTCCAGTACCACTTATATGCTGATGATACCAAAATCTATATTTTCTCTCCTTATATCTCCTCCTCTTTACTCAACCAGATTTCCAACTGCCTCTCTGCAATTTCATCTTGGATGTCTTCACACTACCTCCAACTCCAATTACAGAAGTGTATTTTTTCTTATATGTTTTTTTATAAAATGTTGTTTCAAATATACTTATGATTTCATAGATTCAATAAGATATCTGGTCATTCTCACATGGCCTGTCTAATTTACTGAATATATACATTCATATATTCAATGCCAGACATGGGTATTGTGACGGTACCAACAGGATACCAAGGGTTAACACCAGATGAACAATGTCCTGCATAGGGAATCAGCAACTCACAACCCAGCCAGTTTTTCCCCTCAAACATGAGACCAGGCTTCACATCAGGTTTAAAACAGAATGACATTTATTAAAGGCTAGATGCCTAGTATTTATACAGGTTTGACCCCAGATGGGGGGGTTGAAAGACCGTTGTACATTAGATGGAGGGAACACGCCCTTTGACATGATACAATAGAATACCTTGCTCAAGCTGATAACAACTTGAACACAAGACACACACTTCCATTACTGAGGCATCTGCTCTCTAGATGTGATTAAACAATGGAATGTTTATTACTTAAACGTAATTATAGCACACAATAGCTGAGGCCAGCAAACCTGTCTTTAGAAATTAGCTTCTTAAAGCTAAACACAGTTAACTCCTTCAGTCCTGACAGAAGGGTCTGTCACATAGCTCCCCCCTTGTGGAACACTCCGGAAGACCCGGCTTGACCCTTTGGCGGGTCAACCTGGGGATGACCGGACTAGGAGGTGGTAGGCATGTCAGTTTGCCGTGACAATCCATCTGCATTCCCGTTTAGCTTACCGGGCCGGTAGCCGATGGTGAAGTTATAGGGCTGGAGGGCTAAACTCCACCTCAGCAATCTACCATTGTCTCCTGAGACCCGGTTAAGCCAGACTAAGGGATTGTGGTCCATTATGATGGAAAATTCCTGTCCGTATAGATAAGGGTTCAACTTCTTCAGTGCCCAGACCAGGGCTAAACATTCCTTCTCTACTGCCGCATAACTCACTTCCCGAGGTAACAACTTTCTGCTTAGGTATGCGACAGGGTGCTCTCCTCCATCCTCCCCGACTTGACTCAGTACAGCCCCCAGTCCATACATGGAAGCATCTGTATGAATGAGAAAACGTTTGTTCGGGACTGGGGCAGCCAAGACAGGGGCATTCACAAGGGCCTGCTTCAGTGCCTGAAACGCGGCTTCACAAGCTGGAGACCACAGGACCTGTTTGGGGAGGTTCTTTTTAGTCAGGTCAGTCAGGGGCTTTGCGATAGTACTGTAGTCTGGGACAAAACGTCGGTAATATCCGGCCGTCCCCAGGAAGGCTAGCACTTGGGTCTTAGTGATAGGTGTGGGCCAGTTAGCCACAGCCTCTACCTTGGCTGGCTCCAGTCTCTGTTTCCCACACCCCACTCGGTGACCCAAGTACTGTACTTCAGCCATACCTAGATGGCACTTGTCTGGTTTCAAGGTCAGGCCAGCGGCCCGAATCTTGTCCAGAACCACCCCTACATGGGTAAGGTGTTCTTCCCAGGACTCACTGTAAACCGCAATGTCGTCCAGGTATGCACAAGCAAATTCCTGGAAGCCATCGAGGAGTCTATCCACCATACGCTGGAAGGTAGCCGGAGCATTCTTCATCCCAAAGGGCATGACCTTAAACTGGTACAGGCCGAATGGGGTGACGAATGCCGACTTGGGGATAGCATCCTCGGCCAGGGGAATCTGCCAATAGCCTTTACACAGGTCTATGGTTGTCAGATAGCGTCCCCTAGCAATACGGTCTAGTAATTCGTCTACCCGGGGCATCGGGTAAGCGTCAGTGGTGGTCCTCTCGTTGAGCCGCCTGTAGTCCACACAGAACCGGGTGGTTCCATCTTTCTTAGGTACCAGGACTACAGGTGAAGCCCAAGGACTATCGGAGTGCTCGATCACTCCCATCCGAGCCATCTCCTGTATCTCCTTCCGCATTCCTTCTCGGACTGCTTCGGGTATACGGTAGGGAGGCTGTCGCAGGGGATTCTGTCCAGGTGTCTCTACCTTATGTACAGCTAGAGTAGTGTAGCCGGGCTCTTGGGAGAACGTCGCCTGTTTCTCCCACAGGAGCTGTCTTGCCTGTACCCTCTCGGTAGGGTTTAACCGGTCCCCTAGCTGCACAAGACTAGTGAGGTCAGTCTGGGGGTCCTTCTCTAATAAGTCGGGTAGGGGTAAATTCTCTGGGTCGTCTGCAGCAGGGGCACATACTGCAGCTACATCCTCTGGCCTCTCCTGATACTCCTTCAGCATGTTCACATGAAAGGATCGCTGGATCCTCTCATCTGCACAGCTGGCTATAATATAGGTAGTATCACACACCTGAGATAACACCTTATACGGGCCCTGCCAAGATGCTTGCATCTTGTTGGTCTTCACAGGCTTGAGCACCAAAACCTTCTGTCCAACCTGGAAGACCCGCTGCTGGGCACCCTGATCGTACCACCCCTTCTGTCTCCCCTGGGCCACCTGGAGATTCTCTCTTACCATCAGAGACAGTTTCTCCATGCGGTCCCGGAGTTCCAGAACATATGGCACGATGGGGGTTCCCTCCTGCTCTATCTCTCCCTCCCAGTGTCCTCTAATGAGATCCAAGGGGCCGCGGACCCTTCTCCCATAGAGTAACTCAAAGGGAGAGAACCCAGTAGATTCCTGGGGCACCTCTCTGTACGCAAATAGCAGATGAGGCAGGAATCGTTCCCAGTCTCTGCAAGTGTCCGTGAAGGTCCTCAGCATCTGCTTGAGGGTGCCATTAAAGCGCTCGCAGAGACCGTTAGTCTGTGGGTGATAAGGCGAACTGAGCAACGGTTTAATGCCGCACACCTTCCACAGCTGCTGGGTGAGCACAGCGGTAAACTGGGTCCCCTGATAAGAGAGAATCTCCTTAGGGAACCCGACCCTAGTAAAAACCTTAACTAGGGCATCAGCGACTGTCTCTGCCTCTATATTCGACAGTGCTACTGCCTCTGGGTAACGAGTGGCATAGTCCACCACAGTGAGAATATACTTCTTACCTGATGGACTAGCCCTGGCCAGTGGACCCACAATGTCAACGGCTATGCGGGAAAAGGGTTCCCCAATGACAGGCATAGACATAAGCCTAGCTTTTGGGTGATAGCCCCGCTTACCCACCCGTTGACAGGTGTCACAAGTACTACAATATACCCGCACATCTCGGTTAAAATTGGGCCAGAAGAAATTCTGGGTGATCCTATGAGTGGTGCGGCGGGACCCTAGATGTCCAGTTAATGGTACATTGTGCCCAATCCGCATAATCTCTTGCCGGTATTTCGCAGGCACCACCAGCTGCCGATTCTGTGGAGGGGCAGTACTTTTCTGGGCAGGTTTGGGGATTCTATATAGCCGATCCCCCACCCACTCATAACGTTCCCCATCTACCCCCTCTTCTCCAGCATCTGCCCTAGCCCTGTATTTCTGAAGGGTCGGATCCTCCCGGGTTTCCCTCCCGTACGTCTCTGGGGTATCCAAGCTTAAGGGGGTCTGGTCTAGGGTACAAGTCGGGGGAGAGAGTCTTACCTGGGTCTCAGCAGCAGGTGGGTCGGTCTCAGTGGCACGGGTCTGGGCACGGGTAGTCACAGGGTTAACATCAGCGGGACCCATGGGAGCATAGGCAGAAACAAGGGGGGCCAAGTGATTTCCAAGAAGAACATCAGCAGGTAAGTCCTTCTTGACCCCCACATTCACAGGTCTAGCGCCCACTCCCCAATCCAAATGTACCCTGGCAACAGGTAGGCGGAACACATCGCCCCCTGCTACCCTTACATCCACAGTGTCTCCAGTGTGCTGTTTCTCAGACACCAAGTTCTTTTAAAGCCAGGTCATGGTAGCACCAGTATCCCGTAGACCACTGAGCTCCTTCCCATTCACTTTAACCAGTTGCCGGTTATTCCGGTGGGCAGCTTGCACAAGGTCTGCCTCATGTAGGATGCCCCAGCATTCTTGCGCCTCTACGTAGCGGGCCGCAGGCTGAGGATTACGTGGGATTCCGCCAGCGGGTCTTCTCCAGGACTGCGCTTGGTTCGCTGCGTTTAGGGGACACTCTGGTCTTTTGTGCCCTAGTTGCTTACATCTAAAGCACCGAATAGGTTGTGAGTAGCACCGCAAATTGAACCGGGCTCTCTGAGGGTAGTTCGTGGCCGGAGGCCGTGTGGTATAGCGGTGCGCCGGGGTTTGGTAACTGGCAGCTGCTGGGGTGACTGGGGGTCTGTACTCCACTCTAGCAGGGGGCTTAGTGGTAGCAGTGTCCAGTTTGCGGGCATCCCTATACTCATCTGCCAAGCGAGCCGCTTCCTGCAGGGTGGAGGGTTTACGGTTCCGAACCCACTCTCGAACTCCTGCTGGTAACTTGTCGAAGCAATGTTCCAACAGGAATAGCTGCAGCACCTCTTCCCCAGATACGGCTTGGCACCCCGCTATCCAGTGAGCTGCTGTGCGGTGCACCTTACATGCCCACTCAAGGTAGGAATCTCCAACTAATTTAACAGTGTCTCTGAACCGCCTCTGGTATGCCTCCGGTGTAACTGCATACCTGGAGAGCAGAGCCTCTTTTACAGTATTATAATCCCCGACTTCCTCATCTGGAATGGCCCGAAAAGCCTCACTGGCCCGGCCGGATAATTTTCCAGATAATATCATGACCCAGTCCTCTGTGGGTACCTTGTGTAGTGCACATTGCCTCTCAAAATCCGCAAGGTACCATCAATCTCTCCTTCTGTTTCCAGGAAGTTTTTAAAAGCTGCAAAATTTTCTTTTCTCTTTTCCATCTTAGTCAGTATTGTAATAATCCCCCTCTTCCTGAGGTTACTGGCTTGTGTAGTTGCTCTTCTGGGCGATAAGGTTCATTCCGTCGCTTGCCACCAATTGTTACGGTACCAACAGGATACCAAGGGTTAACACCAGATGAACAATGTCCTGCATAGGGAATCAGCAACTCACAACCCAGCCAGTTTTTCCCCTCAAACATGAGACCAGGCTTCACATCAGGTTTAAAACAGAATGACATTTATTAAAGGCTAGATGCCTAGTATTTATACAGGTTTGACCCCAGATGGGGGGGGTTGAAAGACTGTTGTACATTAGATGGAGGGAACACGCCCTTTGACATGATACAATAGAATACCTTGCTCAAGCTGATAACAACTTGAACACAAGACACACACTTGGCTTCTCTTATCACTGAGGCGTCTGCTCTCTAGATGTGATTAAACAATGGAATGTTTATTACTTAAACGTAATTATAGCACACAATAGCTGAGGCCAGCAAACCTGTCTTTAGAAATTAGCTTCTTAAAGCTAAACACAGTTAACTCCTTCAGTCCTGACAGAAGGGTCTGTCACAGGTATAACCTTATATCTAATTTTATATATATATATATATATATATGAATATATATATATATATATATATATATATATATATATATATATACATATATAGCAAAGATGTGCACTCTCACTCAGTCCATCAACTGCCAGGGTGCTAGTGTAATTCAATATGAGAATGAAAAACAACCAAACTTGCCCTCTTTGGTCTTTTTAGATAGTTTACTGTGAACAGTTGTGACTTTCGGGGACAAAGTATCAGAGAGCGCATATATATATATATATATATATATATATATATATATATATGTGTGTGTGTGTGTATGTAATACACATGTATTTTCAATGTATTACCTATCTTAAGGAATGTATTTTGAGAGCTATATATTGGTAATTATAATTTAATATTTTTAGTATTATATTAATAAATAGTTCAGGAAATTTTAAATAGTATAATTTAATTTCATATTCTGCTGTATATTGCATTTTGTTACATTTTCCAGTTGTTCTTATATCACATACATACCTGTAGGTAAAAAATTTAATTCTGTTGTAATTAATTATATAGCTATATTTATATTTGATTCTTATTCCATTTAATATGCATATATTCCATATTCTGTGGACATTTCTTGATAATGTTATTTTGAGTGCATACAAACATAATTATGATATAAATCATAGTACAAATTATATAGGTATGTATCAGTCCCATAGAAAACATTTTATACATTAGATATAATTTGTCAAACATTTTAAATATCAGTACAGTTACTTATTTAACTTGCTTCATATTTAATATAGTTGTATCAGGTGTGAGACATGAGATATATAATCTAGACCAGCAGTCGCCAACCAGTGAGAAGATGTTGGTGGTCCTTGACACCACCAAGCAGGAATTAATCCCTTTGCGCTGCAACTCCCTACAGTGCCTGGCTGGACATCAATGAAAACCAAAGGAGGAGTTAAATTACAATCTCCCTATGCACTTTGCGTAGTACTGCGTAACTTGCCTCCTGCTCGGCACGCTGCTCGGAGGAAGATGCTTCCATTCTAAAGCCAGCAGAGGTTGGTATAGTCTTGGCTTGAAATAGTGGAATTAAAGTATATAAAAAAAGAAAATCTTTTAAAATGAAAAAAAAATCTCTCTTATATTTAATTTATTTTCTACCCTTTTCCTGTCTCTTTGTATTAGTTTTCCAAATTCCTTCATGTGGACTCACATCACTGTTTGTCTTCCTCCTCTCCATATTCTTTTTTTTTATGAAATATTAATTATTTTTTAGTCTCATAATTTTCCCGCGCACAAAGCCATTGAATAATTTTCTCATGCACAAAGCCACCTGAATTCCAGTAATTGCCATCTAGCAGATCAGACATATCCCACCAGTAGTATTATAGTAATTGCCAATAACATCAGTTGTGGTTAGCTCACATCCATATTGAGAGCTTTCTGATATAAACTTAATTTATGACTCCACTGTCTGTCCATGATCATAAGTAGTTTTGAATAATTCCTAACTAGGGAGGTAACTTGGAAGACTTGTGGTCCTTTTAAACATAATTTCTTTTATTCCCACCTTCTGCCTCTCTGTTTTCAGCTCAAAAGTTGACACTCACCCTTCATCTACACATCTATACACACATTATATAGGCTGACCATATTTCCTTGAGACAAAAACGGGACATTGAGATGTCAAGAACGGGACAGGGTTAATATTCATTATTCATAGGAAAAAAAGTATGATTTTAACAAAAGTTAACTTTTATGACATGAATATAAACTATTGAGAAAACAATTATTCTTCTGTTATTGGTCTCACTGTTTCCAAATTATCCTCTATGTTGTCAAGGCAAATTCCCCCAAAATATTAACTGATTTTGGGTAAAAGTGTAGCCCCTGAACAGGCGTTTCGAACATCTGGAATTATTAGTATAATAGTAGTTGTAGATTTTAGCTGAGTTTCCCAAAAATGTTACATGGAAGAACTGAGAAAAATGTGGAAATAGTTACTTGATTGATAATGATAACAGTACAACATAATTATAGCATCCTGTTGCACTGAAGCAGCATCATTTTATAATGTTACATTTTTTGACAGACACACAGGTCAGACTCTTACCGAGCACATCTCTTGCAGAAGTTGATCTATTGAATTATCACTCTGATGGTCAGAATTGATGATGGCAGAGGCAGATGATCTTTAGATCGATGACAGATCTAGTCAGACTCCTTACTCCTAGAAGACCTTGCTTGGCGGCTAGCTAGTAGTTCTAACGCAATAAACCTAATAAAACTATTAACCCCTAATCCGACAAACCCACACAACGCAGTAATGCTAATAAATCTATTAACCCCTAAACCGACAAACCATACAACGCAAATAACTAATCACTAAGCCCTGTAACCTAACACCCCGTAAATTAACCCCATTACATAAATTAAAATAATACTAAATTACAATTAAAATAAAAAACCTAACATTACTTTAAAAATAAAAAACTAAGTTTAAATTAAGCTAAAATTACATAAAATAAAAAAGTCTAACATTACATAAAATAATAAACAAAATTATCAAAAATAAAAAAATTATACCTAATACCTATGAAAATAAAAAAGCCCCCAAAATAAAAACAGCCCCTAATCTAATACTAAACTACCAATACCCTTTAAAGGGGTCTTTTGTAGGGCATTGCCCTAAGTTAAACAGCTCTTTTCCTTAAAAATCCCCCAAAATATAAAAACCTAACACTAAAAAATCCTAAACTACCCATTGCCGGTGGCGGTCATACAAAGAGGATCCTCCATGCTCCATGGCTCCGCGGTCGCTAGTTCTGGAGCACGGTCATCTCCGTTCCGCGCCAGCTTGGTCCTGGATGAAGAAAGAAGAGGTCCCCACTTGGAAGAAGATGTCAGTCGCTTGGAAGAAGACTTCACCGCCTGGAACAGGACCTTCTCAGGTTAGAGTTAGGCTTTTATTTTAAATTTAAATTTTTTATTTTTTAGATTAGGGATTTTGGTCAATTGAAAAGAAGCTGCATACCCTTTAAAGGGCAGTAAAAAGAGCTAAATGCCTTTTTTAAGGGCAATGCCCCTTTAGGGGCAATGGGTAGTTTAGGATTTTTTAGTGTTAGGTTTTTATTTTGGGGGGTTTGGTGGGTGGGGGGTTTTACTATTAGAGGGGGGATTTAGTATTTTTTTAAGGAAAAGAGCTGTTTAACTTAGGGCAATGACCTACAAAAGGTAATTTTAAGGGCTATTGTTAGTTTAGTATTAGATTAGGGGGTACAAAACAAAACAGTATCCAAAGAACATCCAGGTGTGGGAAAAAAAAACAGTTTGGTTCCAGTCCATATGTAAAAGGCAAACTTTATTGAGAAAATTCAGAGATAAAACATGTAGATAAAACTCTCAGCAGGAGACAAGTAGAGAAGTCTGACCGGTTTTGGCCCAGTCTGGCCGTAGTCATAGACAGTAACAGGTATGCAGGGAGTACACCCTATATACCTGTTAACCACTCCCCAGATGGGAGTGGTAACAAACTAACATCAATTGATAGAATTAAAAACAACTTGTAACCCTTAACTGTCCGGGAAAGGAGAATATAAAGGAATACATACAAAATATACAAAATATATATGCGCAATGAAGAAATATATATACACAATATGATAGCATTAGAAGAATACATAGATATGATAACAATGGGCCTATACTTTACTACTAACTCTAAAGGTAATAAATAGACAAATAAACTAAATAATTAATAAAACAATTAATTAAACAAATGACCTCATCCAAGAATGTATTTCCTGTTTTTCTCTCTATTTTATCCTTCCTTTCTTCCCCTCTTCCAGAATTATAAATAAAAATTAATACTTAATAATTAATAATTAATAGTTAACAGAAGGAAGCCAGCTAGATGGTTGCTATAATGGAAGCTAAAATAGGCAGGGTTAAAGTGAAGGTATCAAGACGGATGCAGAAAAATATAAAAAGCAAAACACATCTATAATACATAATAAATTAATCAGATACAAACTCCTGGCATGTAACACGAGTCAGTATCCAGACCACCAAGGGGAGGTGATTTATTTCATATCCACTCCAGGCAAGAGATTTACTGGATACACAGGCTCGGTAGCCTGGTACCTGAGGGTTTCAATTCGGAGTTTGACATTATAAATTACTGGCATAGATAGATTTGGCTAGCATCAAATATTAGATATAACATATTCTTTTTGATGTAGTCTTTTTGATATCTACCACTCTATGGGCACTATGGCATCTCTATGGGTATATATATATAAATAAACTACCTAAAAAAACAAATTTTAAAAAAACAACCTTAAATTAAAAACAACTTTAAATTAATTACTTATCCAATAATAAATGATTCTATTTTTATTATCTTAGGCTGGAGTATGAAGTAATGAAATGTTTATTTGACTTGATGGTTTTACAGGTCTTACTCATCTACTAATAACAATTGTGCTTTTTGTATATTAGAATTTATGAACAAGAGTTTGTATCTGATTAATTTATTATGTATTATAGATGTGTTTTGCTTTTTATATTTTTCTGCATCCGTCTTGATACCTTCACTTTAACCCTGCCTATTTTAGCTTCCATTATAGCAACCATCTAGCTGGCTTCCTTCTGTTAACTATTAATTATTAATTATTAAGTATTAATTTTTATTTATAATTCTGGAAGAGGGGAAGA
Source organism: Bombina bombina (assembly GCF_027579735.1). Lineage (NCBI taxonomy): Eukaryota > Metazoa > Chordata > Amphibia > Anura > Bombinatoridae > Bombina > Bombina bombina. Next base: position 63,867,654 of record NC_069505.1, read on the forward strand.
AAGGAAGGATAAAATAGAGAGAAAAACAGGCAGTGTAGGGCACAATTGGGCCTGGAGCAAAGCTAAGGGTTAAAGCCGTAGGGAGAGATAGGAGAAGAGGGCTGGCTAGGGAGGTTAGTTGCAACAATGTTGCATGCAAGGGAGGGGCCCACTACTCACCTTAAAAGTGGGGATCATCAGCTTCCTGGCCCTCTTCTTCCTGGAATCCGGTGCAGACGAGTTCTTTCTGTTATTGTTCAGGGTAATTCTTAATTTCTTTGAACAATGCAGCGATCCAGACGATCCAAACTCCCTCCTCAACGCTTCCACGAGTTGGTGTTTGAGAAACCTGGATCTGGAAAGCAGAAAAAACAGATAAGTACACTGGATGACATTGAAGAGCTAGATGACATAATTCCACCTACACAATATACTACTGAGACTGGGCCTAGTCCTAGTGTAACACAGACAAACATTATGAGTCACACAGTTAGCAGGTTAGATATTCATGCAGCAGGTGAAGGGGTGGAAGGAGACGATTCAGCCTATGCCTCAGTGGCAATGGCTAGGCCGGATGAGCAATCAGCCTGTCTCCAAGCAACTGGCCCTCAGGCTAGGCCTCAGGCTTCCAGTCTCCCTTCGGCAGCTTCACATGTACCGGTTGAGGCCTATGTTGTAACTGAAATTACCCCTGTAGCTAGGCCTAGGTTAGAAAGGGGCTCAACACGCAGGGCAAGTACAGGCACTGAGGCAGAGTTAACCGTTGCAGGGGGCCCCTCTTTATTGACCACCGTTTTGCCTACTATGGCAGATGGGCCTGAATATGTGGCCTCGGCGCCGGCGCAGCATGCCCTCTCAATAGATGGGCCTGCTTCTGTGGTGGATTCGCCTGCGCAACAAGCCCCTATTTTGCCACTTTTAGCCCCCAGCCTGTCTCCACACCTCAGCAATGCTTACCTGAAGCTGCGGTATCCTCCCTCATGTCCGCGATCCCTTCGTCGGCGGTCTCGGCGGTGTCCTCCATCCTGGCGTCTTTAGTTGCGGCGATGTCCCCGGCGGGTACGCAGGCTCCTCCGTCGGGTCCTCCAGGCTCTCCGGCGGGTCCTCTGGTCCAGCTCCACGTGACGTCGGGGTCCGGTCCTCCAAGCCAGGCCGCGGGTCCTCAGGGTCCAATGGTAAGTGCGCAACCGGAAGTTCCGGTCACGCGCCCATCCACTTCCGGTTCCGGTTTCAGCGTCGGGACTTCGAGGGGACGGTCGCATCCTCTGCAGCTCCGGGAAGGTGAGCATCATGAGAGGATGTCGGCCGGGGGTGGGTTATGGGGCCGAAGGGGTCCTCAAGTTCGGCAACGGAAGGTGCCATCTCGCATTAATACCAGGTTGCAATTTACTGGCAGCAGGGCTCAGGATTCAATTAGCGGGGTCATGCATAGAGGCCTTAAAAGTAGGAGGGGGGCTTCAACGAGAGCTAACAGGTTGAACCCCTTAGGTAGGGGCATGTTAGCGAGAACCAGGGCGATAGATTCTCAATCAGATTTCAATCCAGGAGGGCTAATAAGTGCGATTGAACCGCAGGGTCAGCACGCCCAGGCTCAGGGACAAGTTAATGTGGCACGCCAACATAGCGCTCAGGGTCAGGTTATTGCGGTGCAGCAACATACCGCACAGGGGCAAGTTAATGTCGCAGTTCAGCACAATAGGTTAGATTCTCAGCAAATTAGGCCAGATTCTCAGCTAAGTAGTGCGCCATCACACCACATGAATGTACGCGCTGTGGCGCAGTTAGGGATTTCTGGTGTGAATGCACAGGCTGATCCTTTGAGTCTCAATATTAATGCACGCGCTGTGGCTCAGTTGGGGAATTCTAGTGTGAATGCACAAGCTGATCCTATGAGTGTTTCGAATGTGAGGGTACGTAGTACTGCAAATGATGCTTTGAATGTGTTACCAACATCACGGCCACATGAGTTAAGGGACAATCCTGCTTCATTAGTTCAGTTACAGGGTAGGAACATGAATGTGGGGCATGAAAGGGCAAATGAAATAGGGCAGGCAGGCTTACATGCAAATACTAGGTCAGGCTTGGGCCCTATTAACCCCCCCTTTGCCGGTGTCCGTAGTGCTCGCGACTTGTTTTCTTTTTTACAGAACGCATCACAAGGGGATCTGAGCATGGAAGCAAACCAGGTTGATAGGCCTTCGGCTTCGGCTGTTATTCCACAGGAGCAGGCGGATGCACAGCAGCGTGAGAGCACGGCTAATTCCTTGCAGCGAGACAACGGGGCGGTTCCTGGTCCTTCCACCTCCGGTATGGAGCATCAGGACGGCGCAATGGCCATTCCTGGTAAGCCCTTTACATTTACACATGACCGACATGACCAGGTTGACTCATCCCTGTCAGAATCTGAATGTGACAGTGACACTTCACTTGGGCTACGGGGTAAGGGTCAAAAGCGCATGTTTGCTATGGTAAAGAAAATGTGGCAGGTAATGCAGTCAGGCGCAGTTGGCAGCATGGCGCAGGCGCAGCTTGCGATAGGTCCCCCAGAAGCTGTGCAGAGCACCACTATAGTGGGGGACAAGCGTCCATCTATTAACTTAATCCCAGAAAGGAAAGTGGCCTTACACGGCGATTCCTTCCCATCTTATACTCCCTCATTGCATGGTCATTTGAAACCAAGGACAATTAGAAAAATACAGCAGGGCAAATATGTGAATATATTTGAATTATCTGCTGAAGCTTGTAGGCAGCGAGAGAAGAGCGCGGACGGTACTGGACCTAAAAGGTTTAAGCGTCCTGAAACTTTTGAGGAGTGGCTAATTTGCTTTAGAGTTTTCTCCTCTTGCTACCTGGAGAAATACCCGAGCCAATGCCACGCTATCCTTAAATATACTGATAATATCCATTGGATTCAGAGGAAGTTTGCTGAGGGGGCTTGGAGAGATTATGATGCTGAGTTTAGGCAAAAGATGGCGGGTAATCCTGTGCTCACCTTTGATACAACTGACTCGCATCTTTGGCAACGCCTCGGCCCGCAGGGGTCACCCTCCTCCTCCATCCCCTCTAGCAATCAGTCCTTTCGTGCTTCCAAAACGAAGCGCAGAGGTGGTACCTGCTGGGCATTTCAAGATAATAAATGCGACAGAGGTAATTCATGTGCGTTCAGGCACGTATGCCGATACTGTGCTGGATCACACCCCGGGAGCGAGTGTGCCAGAAAGAAGGATTCAGCATCCGGTAGAGCACAGAACAAGCTCTCTCTTGTTCCTAAAGGCCCCAACACCGGTGAAGGTGCACGCCCTTGAGCCATGGCTTAGGGTGTACCCAGATTCGCGCGCAGCGTCTTTGTTATTTCAAGGGTTTACGGACGGTTTTCGTATACCTGTGACAAAAGCCATTAAGGGTTCCAGAGGCTATCGTAACCTCAAATCAGCTTACCAACACCCTTCGGTTGTTAGGGTCAAGCTGGATAAGGAGATATCTATGGGCCGGGTAGTGGGTCCTTTTTCCTCGCCACCTTTGCCGAATCTGGTCATTTCACCACTTGGTGTAGTACCCAAGAAGGAATTGGGAAAATTCCGTCTAATACACCACCTATCTCACCCTAGGGGCTATTCCGTCAATGATGCTATTGATCCGGAACTCAGCTCAGTGCGATATCAATCCTTTGATAGCGCCCTGGATTTGGTGCGGGGGGTAGGTGCAGGCGCCTTGTTGGCGAAGCTGGATATTGAATCCGCCTTTCGTCTACTGCCCTTGCACCCTTCATCATTTTATTTGATGGGTTGCAAATTCCAAAAGGAATTTTACGTAGATAGGTGCTTGCCTATGGGCTGCGCCATCTCTTGCGCCTTGTTTGAAACCTTTAGTACATTTTTGCACTGGGTTTTGGAGCAACAGGCAGTTAATAACCGCATTGCTCATTATCTGGACGACTTCCTCTTGGTGGGGAGTCCGGGAACTAATGAATGTCAGCAGCTGATGGACTCCATGAGAATCCTTATGTTGCAATTCGGTGTCCCACTGGCTGAAGACAAGACTGAGGGCCCGGGCACTTGTGTTACGTTCCTGGGTATCGAAATTGATACTGTCGACAGAATTTGTAGGCTGCCTGATGGCAAAGTACGGGATATGCTTGAGGCGGTTGAAGCGGCTGTTTCCATGGCAACCATTACGCTTAGGCAGCTACAGTCATTACTTGGCCTTTTGAATTTTGCAGGCAGAGTTATCCCCATGGGGAGAGTTTTCAATCGGAGATTGGAAGCTAAGCTGAAGGGCAAACTCAGACCTTCTGAAAAAATTTGGATTTCAGAAGGCATGAGAGCTGACCTGAGAGTCTGGAAGACTTTTCTTCAGGACTTCAATGGGATTCGATTATGGCGATCTGAGCCCATTTCCAGTCAGTTGTTGCATTTATTTACTGACGCCGCGGGGTCGAAGGGTTATGGGGCGTATTTCCGAGGGGAATGGAGTGCAGGCCCTTGGCCGCCAGAATGGTCGACCAGGGGCTTAACACGTAACCTTACCCTTTTGGAGCTTTTCCCTATCGTTTTGGCGGTTGAACTTTGGGGCAATCAATTTGCAAACAGGACGATTAATTTCTGGACAGATAATCTCAGTGTCGTCCACGCGGTGAACGGTCTTTCGGCCACTTCCGCGGTTGTAGTTTGGTTTACTGAGGCATCTGGTCTTACGCTGTCTTGAACTTAATATCCAGTTTCAAGCGCGACACGTCCCGGGGGTTAATAATGTATTGGCAGATGCACTATCCAGGTTTGATTGGGTGACGTTCAGACGTTTGGCCCCTCATGCTGCATTAGAAGGCTTACCTTGTCCTGGTTTCCTTTGGCAGCTTCTCCGTCCTGGATATCCTTGCTCCCTCTAGTGCGGGCGTCCCTTGCACCTAGGACATGGTGCTCCTATGTCAGGCTATGGCGTGAATGGGAAGACTTTTGCAGATGTCAGAATGTGGAGGCGATTGAAGCGTCTCAGGACACAGTATGTGATTGGCTGGTGAGTCTTTGGCGAAAGGGTTCGCGGCAGGGGGCGGTTCATTCTCGGTTGGCCGCCTTGTCATTCTTTTATCGTACGCTTGCCTTGCCGGATCCGGGCAGTTCAAAATTTGTGCGTCAAGTTGTCAAAGGTTGGGGCAAGCTCCAACCACAACAAAAGGACTCTAGGGAGCCTATCACTCATGACCGGCTCGAGCGGCTGGTGGTCGCTTTGCCGGACATCTGCGCAACGCATTATGAGTTTTTGTTATTTAGAGCTGCGTTTTTATTAGCCTATTTGGCTGCGCTTCGTATAAGTGAGCTTGTGGCGCCGTCCAAATCCTGCACTGACAAAGGCCTTCAGTTCGGCCACGTTAGGGCTGGAGAAGATTCACTGTTAATTTATTTGCCTAGATCTAAGACGGATCAAGAGGGCAAAGGGGCATGGATCCCTATTCCTCAGTCTAGCGGTCTCTGCTGCCCGGTGATGGCGGTTAACCAGTTTTTAGAACACAGACCAGAGGAACAGGGTCCTTTGTTAATCCATGCGAACCGGACTTCTCTATCTTTGTTCCAGTTCCGTAGGGTGCTAGCGAGGACTGCTGCGCATGCTGGTTTGGATGTGTCAAAAATAGCCCCCCATTCTTTCCGCATAGGGGCAGCTACTAATGCCGCGCTGCAGGGTTCTTCCGTTGAAGCCATTTGCCGTTTGGGTAGATGGCGCTCAAATAAGTTTAAGGGTTACATTCGACCGGTTGTTGAATAATATGTTGGTTAGTAGTGTTTTGTTTTCAGTACTAATCTCGTGTGTCTTTACAGGACCTGTCAGCGGCGCTAAAAGGATATGGATCGTGGGGCACTCCTACGTTCATTGGGCCTCCATACGTAGTTCGGCCCTTCCGGGGGGGCAGAATTTAGGTTTCCCTTTCACCCAAGTGTCAATTAGATGGTTAGGTGAGAGAGGGATGTGTTGGCCAGCGCTTCCATCGCGCATCTCAGAGGCCCTAGTACGCTGGGGTACACCTCATGTTATAATCCTTCATTTGGGTGGCAATGATATGGGCGCCATTCCTGTCTTGGAGCTTATTAAAATCATGCAAGCAGATATTGCATGGATCAGAGCTCGCATCCCGAACGTGTTGGTCGGTTGGTCCAATATAGTTCCCAGGTTGGAATGGCGTCACATGTCTTCCCACAGCGCCGCTTACAAGGTTAGGAAGAAGATAAACTCTTCAGTTGCTAGAACCGTCACAGGTAATGGGGGATTCGTGGTTAAACACGAATCTCTAACAGCCGACAAGGTCCATTATTATAGGAAGGATAGGGTACATTTGGAGACAGTTGCCCTAGATATTTTTATAAAGGATATCCGTAATGCCATAGTAACCCTCCTTTAAGTCCGGTTGGGTTGTGTTTGTCCTTTATCGGTGGCGGCACAGTTATCATCTTAATGCTATCTGGTGGCGGGAGGTAACGGCCCTGTTGCCTTGGAAAGGGGTGAACAGGGGGAGTGATGACCAATCTAAAAGTGTGAGGGGTGGATAGCCTCATGTGCACGTGAGGTGCCCCTCCTTCCCCTTGCGGGTGGGTCACGTGATCTCATTAACCCCTTAGTAGCAATTTTTCTATGAGCAGAGGTTCCGCTCTGCTGCAGTTTCCGTTTGGGCCGTTTACCTTCTGCTGTGCTGGGTTGTCATTATAGCAATTCATTCGCCGCCATCTGACCTTGTTGGTTACCATAGTTAATTAGTTAGTTAATAAATGTTTAACCTGTGACGGTTAAAATTTTACCCATAAAAAGTTGTTGTGTTTTTATTTATTATAGTATAAGTGTTTTTTATATTCTGTTCTACGGCTAGCGACCGGTAGGCATTTAATCCCTTAAGGCAGTGTAGGGCACAATTGGGCCTGGAGCAAAGCTAAGGGTTAAAGCCGTAGGGAGAGATAGGAGAAGAGGGCTGGCTAGGGAGGTTAGTTGCAACAATGTTGCATGCAAGGGAGGGGCCCACTACTCACCTTAAAAGTGGGGATCATCAGCTTCCTGGCCCTCTTCTTCCTGGAATCCGGTGCAGACGAGTTCTTTCCCCTCCCTCCCTTCCCTGTTACGAGATGGCTTCCAAACTTAATTTATGTTTTAGGCGCTAAGTATGCCTTCTCAGGCTAATTTAGTAGCCACTTTATTGATTGAGCATTTTCAAATTTAAAATTTTGTCCCCTAGTTGGGCGACGGGTATGCCTATTCAGGCTAACTTTGTCAACCTATTTAGTTATTGGTCTACCATATCTGGCATACCTGGCTTCTGGCGGCTGAGTAGCGGATCCCTTTGTAGGGGGTAGTCCTTATTTCCATGCCCGTGCGGCGGGAGGTAACGGCCCTGTTGCCTTGGAAAGGGGTGAACAGGGGGAGTGATGACCAATCTAAAAGTGTGAGGGGTGGATAGCCTCATGTGCACGTGAGGTGCCCCTCCTTCCCCTTGCGGGTGGGTCACGTGATCTCATTAACCCCTTAGTAGCAATTTTTCTATGAGCAGAGGTTCCGCTCTGCTGCAGTTTCCGTTTGGGCCGTTTACCTTCTGCTGTGCTGGGTTGTCATTATAGCAATTCGTTCGCCGCCATCTGACCTTGTTGGTTACCATAGTTAATTAGTTAGTTAATAAATGTTTAACCTGTGACGGTTAAAATTTTACCCATAAAAAGTTGTTGTGTTTTTATTTATTATAGTATAAGTGTTTTTTATATTCTGTTCTACGGCTAGCGACCGGTAGGCATTTAATCCCTTAAGGAAATACATTCTTGGATGAGGTCATTTGTTTAATTAATTGTTTTATTAATTATTTAGTTTATTTGTCTATTTATTACCTTTAGAGTTAGTAGTAAAGTATAGGCCCATTGTTATCATATCTATGTATTCTTCTAATGCTATCATATTGTGTATATATATTTCTTCATTGCGCATATATATTTTGTATATTTTGTATGTATTCCTTTATATTCTCCTTTCCCGGACAGTTAAGGGTTACAAGTTGTTTTTAATTCTATCAATTCATGTTAGTTTGTTACCACTCCCATCTGGGGAGTGGTTAACAGGTATATAGGGTGTACTCCCTGCATACCTGTTACTGTCTATGACTACGGCCACACTGGGCCGAAACCGGTCAGACTTCTCTACTTGTTTTATCCCTGAATTTTCTCAATAAAGTTTGCCTTTTACATATGGACTGGAACCAAACTGATTTTTTCCCCACACCTGGATGTTCTTTGGATACTGTTTTGTTTTGTAGTTACTGTGGAGTACAGGGACTCCACTTCCGTTCTTACGTCCTTACCGACACGGATTACAGCTGACTCGGATGATTCCAGCTGGCTTGAGAGAGGGCGTGCTGCATAGAGAGAGGCTGAGTAGTGCTGTTAGTGTGTGAGCATTGGTCTGCTGTGGACTGCTGAGGTTTGAACTACAGCAAGGAACTAGATGACAACGGGGTACCTCACTGTGAGTATGCTGATTTGGGCTTGTTTGTGATTTGTGGAATTGATCTGACAAAACCCGGCTCTTAACTAAGGAGGTGTGGAAGTGTGTGGAAAGTAAGCCTGATTAACGCTACAGATGTACTCGAGCTGACAGGCTATTATTACAACTACCGTTATATGTTTACAGGATTATCCGTCATACCACATTCTCCATTAAGTTTAATAAAGGGACATTTTGTGGGCACATTGTTTGCTTATGCTGAGCCCTCTTGCTCTTGGAATATCGGCTGGCATTCAAAATAACCGCTTAAAGACTTTTTACTAGATTAGGGGGTGTTTTCATTTATTTATTTTTTTAAATGTTGGGCTTATTTTTGGGAGGCGGCTTAGACTTTTATGGGAGATTTTACATTTTTCTTATTTTCTTATGCGCCGGCAGTTTCTAAAGTGCCGTAAGTCACTGACGACTCCAGAAATTTGTATTTACGGTCATTAGGGATTAGGTATAATTTTTTTATTTTTGATAATTTTATTATTTTATGTAATGTTAGACTTGTTTATTCTCTGTAATTTTAGCTTAATTTAAACTCAGTTTTTTTTTATTTTAATGTTAGTAATGTTAGTTTTTTTTTAATTTAATTGTAATTAAGTATTATTTTAATTTATGTAATGGGGTTCATTTAGGGAGTGTTAGGTTAGGGGGCTTAGTTATTGTGGGGTTATAGTTATATCTTATATAATGTCACTCACTATGGGTACCCATCTCTCATTATAGCCACAGCTGTACCCATCCCTCATTATAGCTACAATTGTACCCATCCCTCATTATAGTTACAATTGTACCCATCCATCATCATAGTCACAATTGTACCCATCCCTCATCATAGCCACAATTGTATCCACCCCTTATCATAGTCACAATTGTACTTCTCCCTCATTATAGCTACAATTGTACCCATCCCTCATTATAGCCACAATTGTACCCATCCATCATCATAGCCACAATTGTACCCATCCCTCATCATAGCCACAATTGTATCCATCCCTCATTATAGTCACAATTGTACATACCCCTCATTATAGTCACAATTGTACCCACCCCTTATTATAGCCACAAATGTACCCATCTTCCATTATAGTCACAATTGTACCTATCGCTCATAATAGTCAAAATTGTACCCACCCCTCATTATAGCCACAAATGTACCCATCTTCCAATATAGTCACAATTGTACCTATCCCTCATTATAGTCACAATTGAACCCATCCCTCATCATAGCATAATTGTACCCACCTCACATCCTAATCATAGTTGTACCCATCTCTCATCAAACTTACAGTTATACCCATCTATCATCATAATCACAGTTGTACCCACCTCTCATCATAATCACAGTTGTAACCCACCTCTCATCATAATTAAAGTTGTACCCAACTCTCATCATAATCACAGTTGTACCCATCTCTCTTCATAATCACAGTTGTACCCACCTCTCATCATAGCCACAATTGTACCTATCTCTCATCATAATCACAGTTGTACCCATCTCTCATCATAATCACAGTTGTACCCACTTGTCATTATAGTCACAATTGTACCCATAGCACAATTGTACGCACCACTTTTCATAGTCATAATCATAGCCACTCCTCATCATATCCATGATTTGCAAGTCACTCTTCTTTATAGTTACTAGAACATGGTCTGTCATATAACCGTTTGCATGTTGGCACATAGAATAAATTACACTGTCAAAGATACAGGTATCACAAAAACACCTTAAAAACCTTACAAAGCAAGCAAATGAATACAGAAAAAAATACGGTCTCTATAAAACAGCCCATTCTTACGTAGGTGCATAAAGAATACTTTATAAAAAAATAAAAAATAAAAAACAAGACAACCATATCAGTGTCTACAAAAAAGGATACTTCACAGTGGCGACAGGTCTTATGAATTATGAATGCTTGCCTGAGGCGTAGGCAAACAATCCTGATCATGTTGATATGTCCATGTTCAGCCTATCCTGTTTGCGAGGTTTCCTGTTCTAATATTTCTAGCGTTTGTCTTACGTTGTTGTAGGCGTAATTGTTTAACGTCTCGGCCTCTTGTTCCAGGTATATTGGTAACTTATAGATGTTAATAGCAGGAAATCCCCCTAACAACAAGTTGGAAAACATATTCTCAATAAATTTTGGACATGATTTTGCCATCAGCAAATGGATCTAGCCCAGTGAATATCAGCTCAGGTATTTTGTTTCCTTTTCACACCTTTAGTAGCATTTGAATTAATAAATAAATTAGTAAACTATATAACAGCAAAACTGAGTTTGTTTCACAAAATAAATCAATGAAAAACAGGGATGTTGCTAGATTTGTAAATGGATTTTCACAAGAACTTTCACAAATGTTCATGGAATCAAAAGGCAAGTAACCAACGAGAGAGTAAACATAGTCACTAATGAAGTCAATATTATGTTGTAGAGCCAGAGTTTTATTTCTCTTAACCCCTTAACCTCTGAGCCATTTCCACCCCGGTGCTGAGCTGTTTTGGAGTATTTAGAAGCTGCTCACATTTAAACCCTATATTAGAATATTCTTCAGTGAGAAACACACAAATAATATATATTGTTTTTTTTCAGCAGACCCAGTAGATGTGAACTATAACATTATTTTATGTATAAATCATGACATACAAATCTACATCAAAACGTGAAAAATTTATAGTTTCATTAAAATTTTAATAAACAAAGTTGTAAAAATGGTGTGTTTGCATTTTATTTCCCTAAACAATATAGTTAAAAGAAGAGGGGATTATACTCCTATAAATAAGGGACTTTGGGTATAGTTAAATAACTTTGTTTTAAAAAGGGGCTTCTGGGATTTTAAAAAAGGGGGTCTTGGGGGGATTCTATGCTTTTTCAACCTACCTACTTAGAGACCGCTCATTAAATAAAATATATTTTATTTATGACGTCAGTGTAAACACACTGCTCCGTGCATAATAAGGCATTCTGATATTGGAAAAACAGGAAGACATTTTTGCACTCTAACTTCGCTCGACTTCTGCTCTTTACATGCGTCAGTTAATCCTGGACAGAAATATCAAGAAAGTTATACAACGCTGATCACTGGACCCTGTGATCTAACAGGTGAGCAAATATGGGCACCATTTATTACTGTTTAAGCAACATTTTTACTAATTTTGGATATGTGTATCTTTTTGTATCTACTTCTACATATGCACATGAGAAACATCTTTTGCAAGCGCTGTTAGAAACACCTTTTTCTACTACTAACATATGTATATATATATATATAAAATTATTTTGATTTATTTTTTAAACTATATAGTAAAAACAAGAAGCCCCTACTGAAATAAATGCATATTTATTCACGATAGGGGATCACTATTACCACAGTGATCAGTTGATTAAAACTTATAAAGGGGCTTTATTTTAAAGAGAATGGGGTCTCTAGGCCTTTTTTGATGGCCTATTATAGGTGTAAATATATTAAAATAGTTATGTTTTTATTTTTTATGTTTTTTTAAAGTGTGCATTAAACTTTATATGTCACACATCACTTGAAAGAGCAGGTAATTGTGTTTCAAATAGTGGATCTTCTAGGGCTTAAAGCAGCTGAGATAGAGGGATTTGAATATTTACCCCTCCATTCAGCTCCCTTAAACCCTTAGTGACCAAACCATTTTTAAATTTTCTTACCGTTAAGGACCAGGGTTATTTTTACATTTCTGCGGTGTTTGTGTTTAGCTGTAATATTCCTCTTACTCATTTACTGAACTCACACATATTATATACCATTTGTCTCGCCATTAAATGGACTTCCTAAATATACCATTATTTTCAACATATCATATAATTTACTATAAAAACAATTATAAAATATGATGAAAAAATTGAAAACAACACATACTTTTTCTAACTTTGACCCCCAAAATCTCTTACGCATCTAAAACCACCAAAAAACTTCCAAGCTAAATAGTTTTTAAATGTTTACATGTTCGTTGCTTTTTTTGCAAGTTATAGGGCAATAAGTACAAGTAGCACTTTGCTGTTTCCAATCCATTTTTTTCAAAATGTGCATATTACATTTTAACACTGATATCTTTCAGGAATCCCTGAATAACCCTTCACATGTATATATTTATTTTTAGTAGACAACCAAACAGATTGATCTAGGCCCATTTTGGTATATTTCATGCCACCATTTCCCCGCCAAATGCAATACATTTAACTTCTTCCAAGAATAGTGTTTGGGTACCAGTACTCCAGTATCTGAAGTCCTTCCCTTCACTCCAATTGAGGGCGCTGGAAAAGGAAATAACCAGAAGGAAAGTGTGGTCCATGTACAGTGAGGGAAAAAATTATTTGATCCCCTGCTGATTTTGTACATTTGCCCACTGACAAATAAATAATCAGTCTATAATTTTAATGGTAGGTTTATTTGAACAGTGACAGACAGAATTACAACACAAAAATCTAGAAAAACTAATTTAAAAAAGTTATAAATTGATTTGCATTTTAATGAGTGAAATAAGTATTTGACCCCTTTGCAAGACATGACTTAGTACTTGGTGGCAAAACCCTTGTTGGCAATCACAGAGGTCAGAGGTTTCTTGTAGTTGGCCACCAGGTTTGCACACATCTCAGGAGGGATTTTGTCCCAATCCTCTTTGCAGATCCTCTCCAAGTCATTAAGGTTTCAGGGCTAACGTTTGGCAACTCAAACCTTCAGCTCCCTCCACATATGATTGCTTTCAGCACTCCCTGGGGACTCTATGAGTGGAAGTTTTTTCTGTTTGGGCTAACTAATGCCCCAACAGCCTTTCAGAGGTGCATGGAGAGTGTGCTAGAGGGCATCAGAGACAAATGTTGTTCCCCATACCTGGACGATGTACTTTGTTACTCCAAAACCTTTCATGAGGATGTTAATAACCTTAGGCAAGTGGTTTGCGGAATGCATGAGTATTGCATCAAGCTGTTGTATCGAGTTTTGTGGATATGCTTACCTACCCACCGATCCTGGCATACCCTGACTTTGACTTACCCTTTGTGTTGTACATCGATGCGTCCATTGAAGCTCTAGGTGCTTTACTTTATCAACAACAAGGAGGAAAACTTTGTGTTACTGGACTTGGTTCAATAACATTAACTCCAGCAGAGCGCAATTACCACCTACATTCTGGCAAACTTGAGTTTTTAGCTCTCAGGTGGGCAATCTGTGACAAACTCAGAGATTACCTGTACTACGCTCCAACATTTATGGTGTACACAGACAACAGTCAATTGACATATGTCTTGAGTACCACCAGATTAAATGCTGTGGATCATCGCTGGGTCGGCGAGTTGGCCAATTTCCATTTTGATATTAAGTACAGGCCAGGTAAACAGAATTCAGATGCAGATACACTTTCACAATACCCTGTGAACCTCACAGACCACGTGAGAGATTACACTGAGGCTTTGCCATCTGAGGTTGCTTCAACTATGTGGCCAGAGAGCAAAGCCATTTTTGAAGAAGAGGTACAATGGGTGGTTTTACTGACTCTCTGCTCAGCAAGTGAGGTGGAAAAAAATTCTGAGAGGGCAGATGGTATCCCCAATGACTCAGGAGGATGTCAGGAGGATGTCAGAGTTTTAGAACAGGATGATATCAATATTAAGGAAGTGGTCAAGCTTAAGAAAAGCAACAAACAACAAAGAAAAGAAGAACATGACCAGAGGAATCAGACCTCTGATGCATGAGTGGAACAAGCTCATATTCGAAGAAGGAATTCTGTACTGGCACACTGGGAAGCAGAAACAGCTAGTTCTACCAGAAAAGTTGAAGCCATTGGTTTTGAAAAATCACAGAATAAATCAGGGAAAACGGCAGCTGAGAAGATCTTTCAGGATTTCATACCACGTTTTGGATATCCGATCAAGGACGAGAATTTGAGAATAATCTGTTCCAGACACTGCAACAATTGGCAGGAATTTCTCAATCAAGGACTACCCCTTACCACCCACAGTTGAAAGAATGAACCGTACCTTGTTGCAGATGCTTCACAGTCTGGAGGAAGAAAAAAGTTTGACTGGAAAGGACATCTTCCACATCTGGTTCATGTGTATAAATGTACCGGACATGAAGTCACTGGATACTCACCATTATTTCTACCGTATGGAAGATCTCCCCAGTTGCCAATTGACCTAATGCTTAACTTAAAATCAGAAAACGAGACACAAAGTCACCTGACGCTTGCTCAGAAGTGGGCATCCAGAATGGAAGAAGCTTGCAAAATTGCATCAGAAAATAGCCAAAAATCTTCTGCTAAAGGGAATAAGTACTATGATAGGAAGGTGAAAGGAGTACCTCTTCAACCTGGTTATTGGGTGTTTGTAGAAAACCTCTCTGAGAGAGGAGGTCCGGTTAAGCTTTGTCCATACCGGGAAAAATCAGTTCACAGAGTGGTGGAAAGGATCAAAGATGGGCCTGTGTACAAGATCCAACATTAAACTGGTAAAAAGCCTATTTGAGTATTGTACATAAATATTTTACTACCAGTGAATGACTTACTTGTTAAAGACCGCATTTCAAAAGTACCAGTGAAAAAAGACAAGTGGGTAAGAGAAAAGACACAGATACGGATATTGACCAGGAGGAGGAATGCTCGGATTACCAGCGACTACAGTAAATCATGACCAAACTGCATCTTAACAAAAGTCTCAGACCCAACATATACTGTACCTCCATTAAGAGCTTCTGCAAAAAAGTTACCAGCAACAACATTTGAACCAGTATATAAACAGAAAGACAGGACAGAGACTGACTACCAGATTCAGGAAGAGAAAATGGTAAGGCTAGAACCAAAAAAATTGCCAAATCAAGCATTACCTGTAAGACAAGAAATGCAACTGGAGAACACTGATGGAGAAGAACCAGATTCTGTGAGAAGATCAGAAAGATATGCAAAGTTTAAATATATTTTCAAATATGACATTAGGTCAGCCAGAAAAAGTCAGATTAATACAGTGCAAACTTACATGATCCCAGGCGGTCCAAAGACTTGCCAGGTAGCTAATGCAGTTCCTTGGTGGCAACCAATACCTATGTGAACTTGTTAGATAACTCACTAAGAGAAGAAAGACTGATTGAGTATTAATGTCAGGAGTCCTCAAAAAGAAGGAGGGAAGAGTGTGAGGGACTTGAAATTAGACTGTGGAAATTATTAGAAAAATACACACCACACAATTATTTACCTTTGTTTGAAGTTTTTCTTTTGTCACACTACTTGAGTTAGTGTCAAAGTCAGAAATACTCAAAGACTGAGGTAGGAGTGAGGTAAACCACACCGAAGGCTCTGGATAAGTCCTGGTAGAGACTGGATAAGTAGAGTGCAGAAGTAATCAAAACTGTACCTCGAAAAGGGACTTCTCAGAGCTGAGGAGGAGGATGAACACCAGTAACTGGAAGCTAAAGTGCAAAGGAGAATAGAAAGGCCAAGGTCACAGTCCAATCCGATTTCAAAGCTAGGTATCAGTCCAATATTTGCAAGGTACCAAAAGGAGTTTAGAATAGCCAAAAGTCAGTGTCCTATCCAATTTCAAAGCCAGGTACCAGTCCAACCTTTGCAAGGTACCAAAAGGAGTTTAGAAAAGCCAAAGTCAGTGTCCATTCCGATTTCAAAGCCACGTATCAATCCAATCTTTGCAAGGTACCAAAAGGAGTTTAGAATAGCCAAAGTCAAAGTCCAATCCAAGTTTCAGAGCCAGGTAAAGAAACACAGAATAAGCTCAAACGAAGGGTAACTGAATACAGTACTATACTCGAGCAAGGAGGATTTGGATGCTCTGATATTTAAAGCTGAAAGGTTGCACCAAAATTGACGCAAGTGTGATAACGCAGAAGCAATGCGACCATGATGACGCAAGCAGCGACGCCCAAAAATGACGTGACGATGCAAGAAGCGACTTTCAAAATGATGCAAACCATGATGACGCAAGAAGTGGCATCAAAGAATGACGTGACCACGACACAAGTAAGCAACGCCCAAAAATGACGTGACGATGCAAGAAGCGACTTTCAAAATGATGCAAACCATGATGACGCAAGAAGTGGCATCAAAGAATGACGTGACCATGACACAAGTAGCGACGGTCAAAAACGATGCGACCATGATGACTCAAAAAGGTAAACAGAAGCGATACTGACATCTTTGAGTTCTGTAAAAGGTGTTCTGCAAGCAGCCTGTAGGTGGCGCATGACGCTGTAATGAGGGGGGAAGTGACATTCTGGCCAGAAGTGAGATCAAAAAAAGGAAGAGCCAGAATGGTAACTGCTTTTGCTTCTCAGTGTGCTACAGTTATTGCCTCTCATTTTCCCATATTTGAGACCAGTAACACATCCCCCCACCAGATAACTGAGATACGCTATTAGTGCTCTAAATACAATATTTGCACATAGGGGAGCTATATTAAGTTATTAAGGACTTGCTAGATTTACTTTTAGAAGGAACTATGTGATCTGATTGACAGAGCTGTGAAGGCTTTGGCCTCTATTTATCAAGCTGTCTACTTACCTGCATTCGACGGCCCCAATATGCTCGCCTAAGATTGCCTAACATCGCCGCCGCGGACCTGAATACGTTCTCCAAATTTATCAAAAAAGCTGTCAAAAAGCCACGCACCAAGTACGGTGCGATGAGCAGCGGACTGTTGTTAACTAACAGTCATCGATCTCGCTGCTCTTTGGCTTATTTGCAGCTTTCTTGCTACCCTGTCACTAAACACCCACACTATACTATACAGTTTTACCCCCTAAACCGCCGCTCCCGGAGCCCCCCGCAACTAAATAAACTGATTAACCCCTAAACCGCCGCTCCCGGACCTCGCCGCAACTATAATAAATATATTAACCCCTAAACCGCCGCTCCCAGACCCCGCCGCCACCTACATAAAGTTATTAACCCCTATCCTGCCACTCCCGGACCCCACCGCCACCTACATGAAGTTATTAAGCCCCTATCCTGCCGATCCCGGACCCCGCCGCAACTAAATAAATTGTTTAACCCCTAAACCGCTGCACCTGGAGCCCACCGCAACTAAATAAAATGTTTAACCCCTAAACTGCTGCTCCCGGAGCCCGCCGCCACCTACATTATATATATTAACCCCTATCCTGCCCCCCTACACCGCCGCCACTATAATAAAGTTATTAACCCCTAAACCTAAGTCTAACCCTAACCCTAACACCCCCTAACTTAAATATAATTTAAATAAATCTAAATAAATATTACTATTATTAACTAAATTATTCCTATTTAAAACTAAATACTTACCTATAAAATAAACCCTAAGATAGCTACAATATAATTAATAATTACATTGTAGCTATTTTAGGATTTATTTTTATTTTACAGGCAACTTTGTATTTATTTTAACTAGGTACAATAGTTATTAAATAGTTATTAACTATTTAAAAACTTCCTAGTTAAAATAAGTACAAATGTACCTGTAAAATAAACCCTAACCTAAGTTACAATTACACCTAACACTACACTATAATTAAAATAATTACATAAATTAACTACAATTAAATAAAACTAATTACAATTAAATAAAATTAACTAAAGTACAAAAAACAAACAAACACTAAATTACAGAAAATAAAAAAATTACAAGAATTTTAAACTAATTACACCTACTCTAATCCCCCTAATAAAATAAAAAAGCCCCCCAAAATAATAAAATTCCCTACCCTACACTAAATTACAAATAGCCCTTAAAAGGGCCTTTTGCGGGGCATTGCCCCAAAGTAATCAGCTCTTTTACCTGTAAAAAAAGAAATACAACCCCCCCGACATTAAAACCCACCACCCACCCAACCAACCCTACTCTAAAACCCACCCAAACCCCCCTTAAAAAACCCTAACACTAACCCCCTGAAGATCACCCTACCTTGAGCCGTCTTCACCCAGCCGGGCACAAGTGGACCTCCAGAGGGGCAGAAGTCTTCATCCGATCCAGGCAGAAGAGGACATCCAGACCGGCAGAAGTCTTCATCCAGGCGGCATCTTCTATCTTCATCCATCCGGAGCGGAGTGGGTCCATCTTCAATCCATCCAACACGGAATATCCTCTTCCATCGATGTCCTAACAAAGAATCAAGGTTCCTTTAAATGACATCATCCAAGATGGCGTCCCTTGAATTCCGATTGGCTGATAGGATTCTATCAGCCAATCGGAATTAAGGTAGGAAAATTCTGATTGGCTGATGGAATCAGCCAATCAGATTCAAGTTCAATCCGATTGGCTGATCCATACTCTGTCTGCATTTATCATTGCACAAGCATTTCACTAGAAATGCAATGCCGCCCCTGCTCAATCATCCTGATCGGTTCGGATCGGGATGAATTCAATCCAATCAGCCAATAGAATTGAAGTTCAATTCTATTGGCTGATCCAATCAGCCAATAGGATTGAGCTTGCATTCTATTGGCTGTTCAAATCAGCCAATAGAATACAAGCTGAATCCTATTGGCTGATTAGGGTTAGACTTAGGTTTAGGGGTTAATAAAATTAATATAGTGGCGGCGGTGTGGGGGGGCAGATTAGGGGTTAATAAATATAATGTAGGTGGCGGCGGTGTAGGGGGCAGATTAGGGGTTAATAAATATAATGTAGGTGGCGGCGGTGTAGGGGGGCAGATTAGGGGTTAATAAATATAATGTAGGTGGCGGCGGTGTAGGGGGTGGAGATTTGGGGTTAACAAACATAATGTAGATGGCGGCTCGGTCCAGGAGCGGCGGTTTAGGGGTTAATACGTTTATTAGAGTGGCAGTGGGCTCCGGCAGCGGCGGTTTAGGGGTTAATAAGTTTATTAGAGTGGCAGTGGGCTCCGGGAGCGTTGGTTTAGGGGTTAATAAGTATAATGTAGGTGGCGGCGGTGTAGTGGGGGGCAGATTAGGGGTGTTTAGACTCCAGATACATGTTAGGGTGTTAAGTGTAGACATTTCCCATAGAAATCAATGGGATATCGGGCAGCAGCGAACATAAGCTTTCGCTGCTGTCAGACTCCCATTGATTCCTATGGCATCCGCCGCCTCCAGAGCGGCGGATTGAAAACCAGGTACGCTGGGCCTGAAAAGTGCTGAGCGTACCTGGAAGGATCTTGATAACTTCCAAAAGTAGTCAGATTGTGCCGAACTTGCGTTCGGAACATCTGGAGTGACGTAACCATCGATCTGTGTCAGACTGAGTCCGGCGGATCATATGTTACGTCACTGAATTCTACTTTTGCTGGTCTCTAGACTTTGATAACTAAGGCGAATCAGGCTCGCCACAAATACGCTGCGGAAATCCAGCGTATTGCGGTTGACAGCTTGATAAATAGAGGACTTTGTGCAAAAATTACTTTTGTGCAGAAAGTTACAACTTTGCCCTGAGATCAGCAGATTTTGCCTAGAAAATCAAACTTTCCTGAGGAAATTTGTACTACTACACAGATGATGACCGCCATGTGGAGTAATCAAGTGGTCCAAACTGAACAAAGTAGTGAAGCAGATTTTGCACAGATTCCTGCAGTACCCGTGCTGAGCTTAAAGGTTAACACATATTATGGAGGCAATCAAAAGGAGTGTGCTGTGGAGTTTATGTCCATACCTAAAATACCACAGTTTAATACCAGAGTTTAGGTTATCAAGGATAGTCATGGCAGAATGTGGTTTGGAAAGGCTGTTGCTAAGAGTCCTTGGGTGTCCTGATTGTCTCTCTGTATTTACAGCTGGCAAAGAAGTCTGGCATAGGGTATTACTCCCAAAAGACTGCTTCCCTTTGTTATTCAGACATAGATGCTACACTTACCGTTACCCAGACGGACTGGAGTGATAAATCGCACTACTAAGTTTGACTCCATTGTTGGAGTGAATTTTGTGTACAGGACTAAATGGTTTTGTATGCTGGGTTCAATGCCTGTGATAAAATAAAGGACTTTATGATAGGCAAGTGCTTGAATTTTTACTCTATGTACTGTGTTTTTTCATGCCCCTCAATTGTGGATTCTAACGCTCATTATTGTTACAGTACACCTTTCTACAATTTTGCTAGATAGGGTTTACTGTACAAGATAGGACAATTTATTGTTGTACAATAGGGCAGTTTAGATTACTTATCTATTACTGTGCACCCCTTACAATTTTATTGGTATATTTAGTGTTATCTGCCATCCTCAATATGACACTTCAGTATTATTCCTTGTATGTCCTTTTGTGTATATCTACATTTAGAGAGCCTATGGGTTTGCTGGAATTCCATCTTATCCTTTAGCAAACTTAAACCTAATGACACCCCCTATGATTAACATGCTCAGTCACGTGGGAAAGTTAGTAGTTAGTTTTGACTCCCTTGTCTTTGATTACCCTTTTTTATTTTTTGGAATTCACATATACCTTAGTTTGTGTTATTTACTACCATAATATTTACATATAGGTACATTGGTAGTGTTAGGAGCTCTGGTTTGGAAGTGTGTTTACAAGTAGCTGCTCTTGACTGATATATTTGATACTGTAGTTGGTGTTGAGTTTGACTAATTATTATTCTCTACTGCTAGTAATATACTCAATATTAACTAATTCATTAAATAGAGGCTCGGATGCTGACAAATAGAGTACACCCTTATTAATGGGTCCACAAGTGGTCATAAAGTTGTAGGTTAATGGATAAATATATGTTGCCTTTAGTGTTCTGTAGTTTTTTCTTCACATATAATCAGTATTATATAGCAGAGGATCAGACTATATTTACTATATCTGTTTTCTCTATTCATATATTCTGCACTAGTTATGAAACATATAATTCTAAGTTTGCCATATAATATAAAGTCTTGATAAGAACCCTTATTATAGAGTGTTATGTATTCTATATTTTATATGCAAAGCTCTAGTTCTCTCAAACTAGTTAGACAAAACCATATTTCCCTATATCATTTTTAGAGTGACTGTAATGATACTGGGGAAAGTAGTCACTAAAAATAAAGGGAGGTCTGAACTTAAGACACAATCTATATAATGGCTCTCTTTAATTTTTGAATATCAGAAGTCTTGAATTATTTTGATCTATGACACAGATTTGGATTTTCTAGTTATTAAGTTTTTACTCCCTCATATAATATTAATATGATTTGCATTCAGGGGTTCAAGAGTGAACTCTGGGGTCATTGAGGGGAACTAATTGTTTTCTCTCAAGATAACGTTATAGAATATATCTTAGTTACTAGACTTGTGCGCGGCGGAAAACATTTTTCGGTTAGTTTCAGATCGATTCGGATGTTTTCGGATCGATTAGAATTCGGATACATTCGAATGCATTCATTTTGGATTCATTCGGATTCAAATAAATTCGGATGTATTCGGTCCAGATTCGATTCGAAGGTTCGGTATGTGTTAGGTGGGATGTGCTGTGTATTAGACTAGTATTATGTACTGTAATATTAGGTGTAACCCATAGCAGAGTGATATAACCTAATATACTGTACAATACTAGTGTAATTGTGATTAGTCCATGGCCATCCGAATGTAACAAATAAATACAAACTAATTCAGATTTATTCGTTAGTTTGGGTGCTACGGTAATTTGGAAATTCGAATCGATCCAAAGCTCCGAATTTGACAAATTCATCTGAATTTCAATTCAGAACTAAACAAAACGCACATGTCTACTGTTTACCAAAAGTTTATACCACTGCTTTATTGAGCTAGAAGTCCAAAAGTGGATTTAATATGTGTTTGGAGAAATTTTTCAAAATTCTTTTAAGCAAAAATTTTATAATATGTCTTGTGATTTAGTAGTTGCTTATTCATAAAATAATATATAGGTTATATATTTCCTCAGGGTCCAAAAGTGTCCCTTACACGCTACATATATTAAATCCTTCATCATTTAAAGGTATATCGTGTGGATGGGTCCAAAAGTGTCCCCTGTGTACTAGGGGGTAATATAGCTCTTATTCAAAAAATTAGGTGTTGTATTGCATGTTTATTTTTATTTTGTACAGACTATTATTTTAAAGTATGTAATTTATTATATAGCAAATTATTTACATGCGCCTAGATTTAGAGTTCTGCGTTAGCCGTCAAAACCAGCGTTAGGGGGTCCTAACACTGGTTTTTACCGCCCACTGGTATTTAGAGTCAGTCATTAAAGGGTCTAACACTCACTTTCCAGCCGCGACTTTTCCATACCGCAGATCCCCCTACGCCATTTGCGTATCCTATCTTTTCAATGGGATCTTTCTAACGCTGGTATTTAGAGTCTTGGCTGAAGTGAGCGTTAGAAATCTAACGACAAAACTCCAGTCGCAGAAAAAAGTCAGGAGTTAAGAGCTTTCTGGGCTAACACCGGTTCATAAAGCTCTTAACTACTGTGCTCTACAGTACACTAACACCCATAAACTACCTATGTCCCCCTAAACCGAGGTCCCCCCACATCGCCGCCACTCTATTAAATTTTTTTAACCCCTAATCTGCCGACCGCACACCGCCGCCACCTACGTTATACTTATGTACCCCTAATCTGCTGCCCCTAACACCGCCGACCCCTATATTATATTTATTAACCCCTAATCTGCCCCCCAATGTCGTTGCTACCTTACCTACAATTATTAACCCCTAATCTGCCGACCGGACCTCACCGCTACTATAATAAAGTTATTAACCCCTAATCCGCCTCACTGCCGCCTCAATAACCCTATCATAAATAGTATTAACCCCTAATCTGTCCTCCCTAACATCACTGACACCTAACTTCAATTATTAACCCCTAATCTGCCGACCGGACCTCACCGCTACTCTAATAAATGTATTAACTCCTAAAGCTAACTCTAACCCTAACCCTAACACCCCCCTAAGTTAAATATAATTTAAATCTAACGAAATAAATTAACTTTTATTAAATAAATTAATCCTATTTAAAGCTAAATACTTACCTGTAAAATAAACCCTAATATAGCTACAATATAACGAATAATTACATTGTAGCTATTTTAGGATTTATATTTATTTTACAGGCAACTTTGTAATTATTTAAACCAGGTACAATAGCTATTAAATAGTTAATAACTATTTAATAGCTACCTAGTTAAAATAATTACAAAATTACCTGTAAAATAAATCCTAACCTAAGTTACAATTAAACCTAACACTACACTATCAATAAATTAATTAAATAAAATACCTACAATTATCTACAATTAAACCTAACACTACACTATCAATAAATTAATTAAATACAATACCTACAAATAAATACAATTAAATAAACTAACTAAAGTACAAAAAATAAAAAGAACTAAGTTACAAAAAATAAAAAAATATTTACAAACATTAGAAAAATATTACAACAATTTTAAGCTAATTACACCTACTCTAAGCCCCCTAATAAAATAACAAAGCCCCCCAAAATAAAAAAATGCCCTACCCTATTCTAAAATTAAAATAGAAAAGCTTATTTACCTTACCAGCCCTTAAAAGGGCCTTTTGCGGGGCATGCCCCAAAGAAAACAGCTCTTTTGCCTGTAAAAATAAACACAATACCCCCCCCCAACATTACAACCCACCACCCACATACCCCTAATCTAACCCAAACCCCCCTTAAATAAACCTAACACTAAGCCCCTGAAGATCTTCCTACCTTATCTTCACCACGCCGGGTATCACCGATCCGTCCAGGCTCCGATGAATTGATCCAAGCCCAAGCGGGGGGCTGAAGACGTCCATCCTCCGGCTGAAGTCTTGATCCAAGCGGCGGCTGAAGAAGTCCATCATCGGGCAGAAGTCTTCATCCTATCCGGGCAGAAGAGGAGATCCGGACCGGTAGACATCTTCATCCAATCGGCATCTTCTATCTTCTTCCATCCGATGACGAGCGGCTCCATCTTCAAGACCTCCGGCGTGGATCCATCCTCTTCTTCCGACGTCCTAAAACAGAATGAAGGTTCCTTTAAGGGACGTCATCCAAGATGGCGTCCCTCGAATTCCGATTGGCTGATAGGATTCTATCAGCCAATCGGAATTAAGGTAGGAAAATTCTGATTGGCTGATGGAATCAGCCAATCAGATTCAAGTTCAATCCGATTGGCTGATCCATACTCTGTCTGCATTTATCATTGCACAAGCATTTCACTAGAAATGCAATGCCGCCCCTGCTCAATCATCCTGATCGGTTCGGATCGGGATGAATTCAATCCGCCAGAGGTTAATTAAACCAGAGGGAATTAAACCAACACGTATTCGATCCAGAGTTACCTCATACAACGCAACTCTTACTCACTACCGGATCTGACCTCTATGTGAGAACTGTGCTGATGACGCACTCCCCCGGCGCCCAATAATGACATCACTCCAAAACTTCCATATGCTGGAAGTCACTGTGCTAATCATAGCATAATGTGAAACCAGCACTGTGCTGGTGTAGTAATAATGTAATTCACAAAATGAAATGCTGGATCCACTTGAAAAATACTGTAAAAAGTCTTGCTTTTTTTATACAAATATTAAAAACTAATGCAGAGGGCTGTCATGTAGAAGAAGGTGTGAAAGAGTTACACCGTAATCATAGTCTTATTTGTAAACCACCTCAATAAAAATTATTCAAAAATGAATTATAAGGTGTGCTAATAGCTAAGATAGGGTATGCTATTTTAAACAACTTTCCTTTTGCTTTGCTTTGTTTTCTTGGTATTCTTTGTTGAAGGCTAAACCTAGATAGGCTCAAATTCAGATTTCTAAGGATTTTTAAGCCCTTGAAGGCCGCCTCTTATCTCAGTGTATTCACAGCTAGACAATGCTAGTTCATGTGTGTCATATAGATAACACTGTGCTCATTCCCGTGGAGTTATTTATGTGCCAGCACTGATTGGCTGAAATGCAAGTATGTAACAAAACTAAAATAAAGGGGCAGCCTGCAGAGGCTTAAATACAAGGTAATCACAGAGGTAAAAAGTATATTAATATAACTGTGCTGGTTATGCAAAACTGGGGAATCGGTAATAACGGGATTATTTTTTAGTATATATTTTTTTTAGTATATTTATTATATTTATTATTTATATTTATATTTTTTTAGGATATTTATTCGTTTTTTAATTACGTCGTTGCAGCAAGTTTTTCCTCAATAGGTCAATTTATCTGAGAAATATTTATCTTTATGCAAAAAGATAATAATAGAAAGTAGATTAGAGACTGAGCCCAATTCTTTTGTTTTCTTTGATGACTTCTTCAAACATAATATATGTAGTAAAATGCAGACAGCTGCAAGTCACCTGCTTTGTCACTCTTGGGAGTGTAACTTCTGCATGCCATTAACTACATGTTTAAAGGAACAGTAAATACCTTGAGATTTTTATATACAGATTATGAGTAATATATTTTCATTATTTATTTTGCCCCCTTACAACATGAAAAGCACTTGTTGACTTCTCAATGCAAACCTGCGCCTAATGGGCTTTAACTGATAACAACTGCAAAACAATGCATTTTATACTAACATAATAACAGTGACTGGCCTTGTTGCCTGCAGACTAAA
Organism: Bombina bombina; assembly: GCF_027579735.1. Classification (NCBI taxonomy): domain Eukaryota; kingdom Metazoa; phylum Chordata; class Amphibia; order Anura; family Bombinatoridae; genus Bombina; species Bombina bombina. The sequence goes on from NC_069505.1 coordinate 63,893,672, forward strand.
GCCCTGATTGGCTCCTTCACATAAGGTTAATGGTCGGTGGACTTTGGCTACTGAAAACCAACTGCAGTAAAAATAATGTAAATTTGTTTTAATAAAGTTAAGATTTGGCTGACGTTATTTTATAGCAGCACCACAGAAATGTCTTGTAATTAAATATAGGGCTAGATTACAAGTGGAGCACTAATTTAATGAGCGCCTATAAATGGGAAAATGTGCCTGTTTACGGATGCACAATAAATAACCAGCCATTATAAGTGGTTGGTATTGCTACCGCAAGCTTGCAGTAGTAATTAGCAATGTGAAAATTAACCAGAGTTCAAAATGTGCTCCAGTTGCCCCCAAATTTAAGTGTAGTGTAGTTTTATAAAATAAAAAAATTGTACCATTTTTATTTTTTAATAAAATAACTGAATTAGGCAGTATTTTGGGGCTAAAGTTGTCGGGTGTGGGGTGTTAGAAAAAAAACAAAGGTACATGAAAAGTGACTTTAGATTGTGGTCTATGGGAACTTTATGTTCCCTATAAATGTATATGTATATGCTTATATACCTATATTTATGTGTTACTATGTGTATATACATATATATTTATGTGTTACTATGTGTATATACATATATATTTATGTGTTAATATGTGTATATACATATATATTTATGTGTTACTATGTGTATATACATATATATTTATGTGTTACTATGTGTATATATATATATATTTATGTGTTACTATGTGTATATATATATATATATACATATTTATGTGTTACTATGTGTATATACATATATATTTATGTGTTACTATGTGTATATACATATATATTTATCTGTTAATATGTGTATATACATATATATTTATGTGTTACTATGTGTATATACATATATATTTATGTGTTACTATGTGTATATGCATATATAGTTATGTGTTACTATGTGTATATACAGATATATTTATGTGTTACTATGTGTATATACATATATATTTATGTGTTACTATGTGTATATACATATATATATTTATGTGTTAATATGTGTATATACATATATATTTATGTGTTAGTATGTGTATATACATATATATTTATGTGTTAATATGTGTATATACATATATATTTATGTGTTAATATGTGTATATACATATATATTTATGTGTTACTATGTGTATATACATATATATTTATGTGTTAATATGTGTATATACATATATATTTATGTGTTAGTATGTGTATATACATATATATTTATGTGTTAATATGTGTATATACATATATATTTATGTGTTACTATGTGTATATACATATACATTTATGTGTTACTAAGTGTATATACATATATATTTATGTGTTAATATGTGTATATACATATATATTTATGTGCTACTATGTGTATATACATATACATTTATGTGTTACTATGTGTATATACATATATATTTATGTGTTACTATGTGTATATACATATACATTTATGTGTTACTATGTGTATATACATATATATATTTATGTGTTAATATGTGTATATACATATATATTTATGCTGACACCTGCATATTTTTTTTAACCCCTAATCTGCCGCTCCATACACCGCCGCAACCTACATTATACCTATGTACCCCTAATCTGCTGCCCCTAACACCGCCGACCCCTATATTATATGTATTAACCCCTAATCTGCCACCCCTGCTATCGCTGACCCCTGCATATTATTATTAACCCCTAATCTGCCGCTCCGTACACCGCCGCAACCTACATTATACCTATGTACCCCTAATCTGCTGCCCCTAACACCGCCGACCTCTATATTATATTTATTAACCCCTAATCTGCCCCCCACAACGTCACCGCCAGCTAAGTACAATAATTAACCCCTAATCTGCCGACCAGATCTCGCCGCTACTCTAATAAATGGATTAACCCCTAAAGCTAAGTCTAACCCTAACACTAACACCCCCCTAAGTTAAATATAATTTAAATCTAACAAAATAAATGAACTCTTATTATATAAGTTATTCCTATTTAAAGCTAAATACTTACCTGTAAAATAAACCCTAATATAGCTACAATATAAATAATAATTATATTGTAGCTATTTTAGGATTAATATTTATTTTACAGGCAACTTTGTAATTATTTTAACCAGGTACGATAGCTATTAAATAGTTAATAACTATTTAATAGCTAAAATAGTTAAAATAATTACAAAATTACCTGTAAAATAAATCCTAACCTAAGTTACAATTAAACCTAACACTACACTATCAATAAATAAATTAAATAAACTACCTACAATTATCTACAATTAAACCTAACACTACACTATCAATAAATTAATTAAATACAATACCTACAATTAACTACAATTAAATAAACTAACTAAAGTACAAAAAATAAAAAAGAACTAAGTTACAAAAAATAAAAAAATATTTACAAACATTAGAAAAATATTACAACAATTTTAAACTAATTACACCTACTCTAAGCCCCCTAATAAAATAACAAAGACCCCCAAAATAAAAAAATGCCCTACCCTATTCTAAATAAAAAAGTTCAAAGCTCTTTTACCTTACCAGCCCTGAAAAGGGCCATTTGCGGGGCATGCCCCAAATAATTCAGCTCTTTTGCCTGTAAAAAAAACATACAATACCCCCCCCCAACATTACAACCCACCACCCACATACCCCTAATCTAACCCAAACCCCCCTTAAATAAACTTAACACTAAGCCCCTGAAGATCTTCCTACCTTATCTTCACCATGCCAGGTTCACCGATCCGTCCTCCGAAGTCTTGATCCAAGCCCAAGCGGGGGCTGGCGATCCATAATCCGACTGAAGTCTTCTATCAAGCCGCGGCTGAAGAGGTCCAGAAGAGGCTCCAAAGTCTTCATCCTATCCGGGAAGAAGAGGAGATCCGGACCGGCAACCATCTTGATCCAAGCGGCATCTTCTATCTTCATCCGATGACGAACGGCTCCATCTTGAAGACCTCCAGCGCGGATCCATCTTCTTCTTCCGACGTCCAACTGAAGAATGAAGGTTCCTTTAAGGGACGTCATCCAAGATGGCGTCCCTCGAATTCCGATTGGCCAATCGGAATTAAGGTAGGAAAATTCTGATTGGCTGATGGAATCAGCCAATCAGATTCAAGTTCAATCCGATTGGCTGATTGGATCAGCCAATCAGATTGAGCTTGCATTCTATTGGCTGATCGGAACAGCCAATAGAATGCAAGCTCAATCTGATTGGCTGATCGGATCAGCCAATCGGATTGAACTTGATTCTGATTGGCTGATTCCATCAGCCAATCAGAATTTTCCTACCTTAATTCCGATTGGCTGATAGAATCCTATCAGCCAATCGGAATTCGAGGAAAGCCATCTTGGATGACGTCCCTTAAAGGAACCGTCATTCGTCGGGGAGTCGTCGGTGAAGATGGATGTTCTGCGTCGGCGGGATGAACATGGATCCGGAAGAAAGAAGATTGAAGATGCCGCTTGATAGAAGACTTCAGCCCGATCATGGACCTCTTCAGCTCCCGCTTGGATGAAGACTTCAGTCGGATCATGGACATCTTCAGCCCCCAGCTTGGGCTTGGATCAAGACATCGGAGGAGCTCTTCTGGATCGATCGGTGAACCCGGCGTGGTGAAGATAAGGTAGGATGATCTTCAGGGGCTTAGTGTTAGGTTTATTTAAGGGGGGTTTGGGTTAGATTAGGGGTATGTGGGTGGTGGGTTGCAAAGTTGGGGAGGGTTGTATTTTTCTTTTACAGGCAAAAGAGCTGAATTCTTTGGGGCATGCCCCACAAAAGGTCCTTTTAAGGGCTGGTAAGGTAAAAGAGCTTTGAACTTTTTTAATTTAGAATAGGGTAGGGCATTTTTTTATTTTGGGGGGCTTTGTTATTTTATTAGGGGGCTTAGAGTAGGTGTAATTAGTTTAAAATTGTTGTAATATTTTTCTAATGTTTGTAAATATTTTTTTATTTTTTGTAACTTAGTTCTTTTTTATTTTTTGTACTTTAGTTAGTTTATTTAAATGTATTTATTTGTAGGTATTGTATTTAATTAATTTATTGATAGTGTAGTGTTAGGTTTAATTGTAGGTAATTGTAGGTATTTTATTTAATTTATTTATTGATAGTGTAGTGTTAGGTTTAATTGTAACTTAGGTTAGGATTTTTTTACAGGTAATTTTGTAATTATTTTAACTAGGTAACTATTAAATAGTTATTAACTATTTAATAGCTATTGTACCTGGTTAAAATAATTACAAAGTTACCTGTAAAATAAATATAAATCCTAAAATAGCTACAATATAATTATAATTTATATTGTAGCTATATTAGGGTTTATTTTACAGGTAAGTATTTAGCTTTAAATAGGAATAATTTATTTAATAATAGTTAATTTATTTCGTTAGATTTAAATTATATTTAAGTTAGCGGGGTGTTAGGGTTAGGGTTAGAATTAGCTTTAGGGGTTAAAAATTTTAGTAGAGTAGCGGTGAGCTCCGGTCGGCAGATTAGGGGTTAATGCTTGAAGTTAGGTGTCGGCGATGTTAGGGAGGGCAGATTAGGGGTTAATACTATTTATTATATGGTTATTGAGGCGGGAGTGAGGCGGATTAGGGGTTAATAACTTTATTATAATAGCGGCGCGGTCCGGTCGGCAGATTAGGGGTTAATAAGTGTAGGCAGGTGTCGGCGACGTTGAGGGGGGCAGATTAGGGGTTAATAAATAGAATATAGGGGTCGGCAGTGTTAGGGGCAGCAGATTAGGGGTACATAAGTATAACGTAGCTTTCGGCGGCGTGCGGACGGCAGATAAGGGGTTAAAAAATTTAATTAGAGTGGCGGCGATGTGGGGGGACCTCGGTTTAGGGGTACATAGGTAGTTTATGGGTGTTAGTGTACTTTAGAGCACAGTAGTTAAGAGCTTTATAAACCGGCGTTAGCCCAGAAAGCTCTTAACTACTGACTTTTTTTTGCGGCTGGAGTTTTGTCGTTAGATTTCTAACGCTTACTTCAGCCACGACTCTAAATACCGGCGTTAGGAAGATCCCATTGAAAAGATAGGATACGCAAATGGCGTAGGGGGATCTGCGGTATGGAAAAGTCGCGGCTGCAAAGTGAGCATTAGACCCTTTCCTGACTGACTCCAAATACCAGAGGGCGGTAAAAACCAGCGTTAGGAGCCTCTAACGCTGGTTTTGACGGCTACCGCCCAACTCTAAATCTAGCCGTAAGACTCCAAGGAGGAGAAATTGATTTAATGACAGGCTTAATACGAACTAAAGCCTGTACAAAACAGTGAATATCAGGAAGTATAGCAATCTTTCTGTGAAATAAAACAGAAAGAGCGGAGATTTGTCCTTTCAATGAACTGCAGACAAACCCTTATCCAAACCATCCTGAAGGAACTGTAAAATTCTAGGAATTCTAAAAGAATGCCAGGAGAATTTATGAGAACACCATGAAATGTAAGTCTTCCAAACTCTATAATAAATCTTCCTAGAGACAGATTTACGAGCTTGTAACATAGTATTAATCACTGAGTCAGAGAAACCTCTATGACTCAGAACTAAGCGTTCAATTTCCACACCTTTAAATTTAATGATTTGAAATCCTGATGGAAAAATGGACCTTGAGATAGTAGGTCCGGCCGTAACGGAAGTGGCCAAGGCGGGCAACTGGACATCCGCACCAGATCTGCATACCAAAACCTGTGTGGCCATGCTGGAGCCACCAGCAACACAAAAGACTGTTCCATGATGATTTTGGAGATCACTCTTGGAAGGAGAACTAGAGGCGGGAAGATATAAGCAGGTTGATAACAACAAGGAAGTGTCAGCGCATCCACTGCTTCCGCCTGAACATCCCTGGACCTGGACAGGTATCTGGGAAGTTTCTTGTTTAGATGAGAGGCCATTAGATCTATCTCTGGAAGCCCCCACATCTGAACAATCTGAGAAAATACATCTGGATGGAGAGACCACTCCCCTGGATGTAAAGTCTGGCGGCTGAGATAATCCGCCTCCCAATTGTCTATGCCTGGGATATGCACCGCAGAGATTAGACAGGAGCTGGATTCTGCCCAGGCAAGTATCCGAGATACTTCTTTCATAGCTTGGGGACTGTGAGTCCCACCCTGATGATTGACATAAGCCACAGTTGTGATATTGTCTGTCTGAAAACAAATGAACGGTTCTCTCTTTAGCAGAGGCCAAAACTGAAGAGCCCTGCACAGAGTTCTAAAATATTTATTGGTAATCTCGCCTCTTGAGATTTCCAAACCCCTTGTGCTGTCAGAGATCCCCAAACAGCTCCCCAACCTGAAAGACTTGCATCTGTTGAGATCACAGTCCAGTTTGGGTGAACAAAAGAAGCCCCTTGAACCAAACAATGGTGATCTATCCACCATGTCAGAGAGTGTCGTACATTGGGATTCAAGGATATTAATTGGAATATCTTTGTATAATCCCTGCACCATTGATTCAGCATACAAAGCTGTAGAGGTCTCATGTGAAAACGAGCAAAGGGGATTGCGTCCGATGCTGCAGTCATGAGACCTAAAACTTCCATGCACATAGCCACTGAAGGGAATGACTGAGACTGAAGGAGCCGGCATGCTGCGACCAATTTTAAACGTCTCTTGTCTGTTAGAGACAGAGTCATGGACACTGAATCTATCTGGAAGCCTAAAAAGGTGACCCTTGTCTGAGGAATCAAGAAACTTTTTGGTAAATTGATCCTTCAACCATGTTTCCGAAGAAACAACACTAGTTGATTCGTGTGAGATTCTGCAGTATGTAAAGACTGAGCTAGTACCAAGATATCGTCCAAATAAGGAAACACCGCAATACCCTGTTCTCTGATTACAGATAGTAGGGCACCCATAACCTTTGAAAAGATTCTTGGAGCAGTTGCTAGGCCAAATGGAAGAGCAACAAATTGGTAATGGTTGTCTAGAAAAGAGAATCTCAGAAACTCATAGTGTTCTGGATGAATCGGAATATGAAGGTATGCATCCTGCAAGTCTATTGTGGACATATAATGTCCTTGCTGAACAAAAGGCAGAATAGTCCTTATAGTCACCATCTTGAAAGTTGGTACTCTTACATAACGATTCAAATTTTTCAGATCCAGAACTGGTCTGAACAAATTTTCTTTCTTTGGTACAATGAATAGGTTTGAATAAAACCCCAAACCTTGTTCCTGAGGAGGAACTGGCATGATTACCCCTGAAGACTACAGGTCTGAAACACACTTCAGAAAAGCCTGAGCTTTTACTGGATTTACAGGGATGCGTGAGAGAAATATTCTTCTCACAGGAGGTCTTACTCTGAATCCTATTCGATACCCTTGAGAGACAATGCTCTGAATCCAATGATTTTGGACAGATTTTATCCAAAAATCCTTGAAAAACCTTAATCTGCCCCCTACCAGCTGAGCTGGAATGAGGGCCGCAACTTCATGCGGACTTAGGGGCAGACTTTGGTTTCCTAAATGGCTTGGATTTATTCCAATTTGAGGAAGGCTTCCAACTGGAAGCAGATTCCTTGGGAGGAGGATTGAGTTTTTGTTCCTTATTCTGACGAAAGGAACGAAAACGGTTAGAAGCCTTAGATTTACCCTTAGGTTTTTTATCCTGAGGCAAAAAAACTCCTTTTCCTCCAGTGATAGTTGAAATAATAGAATCCAACTGAGAACCAAATAAATTATTACCTTGGAAAGAAAGAGATAGTAATCTAGATTTAGATGTCATGTCAGCATTCCAAGATTTAAGCCACAAAGCTCTTCTAGCTAATACAGCTAAAGACATGGATATAACATCAATTTTGATAATATCAAAAATGGCATCACAAATAAAATGATTAGCATGTTGCAGTAAGCGAACAATGCTAGATATGTCAAAATCCAATTCATGTTGCGCTAAATTTTCCAACCAGAAAGTTGATGCAGCCGCAACATCACCCAAAGAAATAGCAGGTCTGAGAAGATGACCTGAATATAAATAGGCCTTCCTTAGATAGGATTCAAGCTTCCTATCTAAAGGATCCTTAAAGGAAGTGCTATCTTCCATAGGAATAGTGGTACGTTTAGCAAGAGTAGAAATAGCCCCATCAACTTTGGGGATCTTTTCCCAAAACTCTATAGATTTTGCTGGTAAAGGATACAATCTCTTAAACCTTGAAGAAGGAATAAAGGAAGTACCTGGCTTATTCCATTCCCTATAAATCATATCAGAAATAGCCTCAGGAATGGGAAAAACACCTGGGGAAACCACAGGAGGTTTAAAAACAGCATTTAAACGTTTATTAGACTGAACGTCAATAGGACTGGTTACCTCAATATCCAAAGTAATTAACACTTCTTTTAATAAAGAACGCATATACTCTATTTTAAATAAATAAGTAGATTTGTCAGTGTCAATATCTGAGGAAGGATCTTCTGTTTCAGATAGATCCTCATCAGAAGAGGATGAATTATTATGTTGTTGGTCATTTGAAATTTCATCAGCTAAATGAGAAGTTTTAAAAGACCTTTTACGTTTATTAGAAGGTGGAAATGCAGACAAAGCCTTCATAATAGAATCAGAAACAAATTCTTTAAAATGTACAGGTATATCATGCACATTAGAAGTTGAAGGAACTGCAACTGGCAATATACTATTACTGATAGAAACACTATCTGCACGTAAAAGTTTATCATGACAACTATTAAAAATGACATTAGGTGGAATAATTTCTACAATTTTACAACAAATGCACTTAGCTTTGGTAGAACCGATGTCAGGCAGCAATATTCCAGCAGAAACTTCAGAGGCAGGATCAGATTGGGACATCTTGCTCAATGTAAGAGAAAAAACAACATATAAAGCAAAATTATCTATTTCCTTAAATGACAGTTTCAGGAATGGGAAAAAATGCAAAAGCATAGGCCTCTTGATAGAAAAGAAAGCAGGAGGCAAACAACAATGGGGTACTGAAATAATGAAAAAAATTTGGCGCCAAATATGACGTACAACGTAACGTAAACTATTTTGGCGCCAAAAATGACCGGAAATGACACACTTGTGTCACTAATGACGCCGCCATGTGAAAGGTCTCGGCGTCGCGTATGACGCCGGAAATTAAGAAGTTGCGTCAAAAACATATTTTTTCATGCCAAAAAAAGTTCGCGCCAAAAATGACGCAATAAAGTCTAACATTTGACGCACCCGCGGGCCTAACACCCGCAATTGCAAAAAAGTAGTCAAATTGAAAAAAGACTAAACCCCAGGTAAGAAATAAATTTCTTAAAGTGTTTATATTCCCAAATATGAAACTGACAGTCTGCAGAAGGAAATACATGAACCTGACTCATGGCAAATATAAGTACAATACATATATTTAGAACTTTATATAATTTGCATAAAGTGTCAAACCATAGCTGAGAGTGTCTTAAGTAATGAAAACATACTTACCAAAAGACACCCATCCACATGTAGCAGATAGCCAAACCAGTACTAAAACAGTTATTAGTAGAGGTAATGGTAAATTGAGAGTATATCGTCGATCTGAAAAGGGAGGTAGGAGATGAATCTCTACGACCGATAACAGAGAACCCATGAAAAAGACCCTCGTTAGAGAAATCATTGTATTCAATAGGTGATACTCCCTTCACGTCCCTCTGACATTCGCTATACTCTGAGAGGAATCGGGCTTCAACAATGCTGAGAAGCGCATATCAACGTAGAAATCTTAGCACAAACTTACTTCACCACCTCCATAGGAGGCAAAGTTTGTAAAACTGAATTGTGGGTGTGGTGAGGGGTGTATTTATAGGCATTTTGAGGTTTGGGAAACTTTGCCCCTCCTGGTAGGATTGTATATCCCATATGTCACTAGCTCATGGACTCTTGCCAATTACATGAAAGAAATATATATTTATGTGTTAATATGTGTATATACATATATATTTATGTGTTAATATGTATAAATATATATATGTGTTACTATGTGTATATGCATATATATTTATGTGTCAATATGCTTATATACATATATATTTATATGTTAATATGTGTATATATATATATATATATATATATATATATATATATATTTATGTGTTACTATGTGTATATACATATATATTTATGTGTTACTATGTGTATATCCATATATATGTATGTGTTATTATGTGTATATACATATATATTTATGTGATACTATGTGTATATACATATATATTTATGTGTTAATATGTGTATATACATATTTATTTATGTGTGATGTGTATATACATATTTATGTATGTGTTAATATGTGTATATACATATATATATATATATATATATATATATATATATATATATATATTTATGTGTTAATATGTGTATATACATATATATATATATATGTGTTAATATGCTTATATACATATATATTTATGTGTTACTATGTGTATATACATATATATATTTATGTGTTAATATGTATATATATATATATATTTGTGTGTTATTATGTGTATATACATATATATTTATGTGTTACTATGTGTATATACATATATATTTATGTGTTACTATGTGTATATATATATATATATTTATGTGTTAGCATGTGTATATACATATATATTTATGTGTTAATATGTGTATATACATATATATTTATGTGTTACTATGTGTATATACCTATATATTTATGTGTTACTATGTGTATATACATATATATTTATGTGTTATTATGTGTATATACATATATATTTATGTGTTAATATGCGTATATATATATATATATATATATATATATATATATTTGTGTGTTATTATGTGTATATACATATATATTTATGTGTTACTATGTGTATATACATATATATTTATGTGTTACTATGTGTATATACAGATATATTTATGTGTTACTATGTGTATATACATATATATTTATGTGTTACTATGTGTATATACATGTATATTTATGTGTTAATATATGTATATACATATATATTTATGTGTTAATATGTGTATATACATATATATTTATGTGTTAATATGTGTATATATATATATATATGTGTTAATATGTGCATATACATATATATTTATGTGTTACTATGTGTATATACATATATATTTATGTGTTAATATATGTATATACATATATATTTATGTGTTAATATGTGTATATACATATATATTTATGTGTTAATATGTGTATATATATATATATTTGTGTTAATATGTGTATATACATATATATTTATGTGTTACTATGTGTATATACATATATATTTATGTGTTAATATGTGTATATACATATATATTTATGTGTTACTATGTGTATATACATATATATTTATGTGTTAATATGTGTATATACATATATATTTATGTGTTAGTATGTGTATATACAATATATATTTATGTGTTAGTATGTGTATATACATATATATTTATGTGTTAATATGTGTATATACATATATATTTATGTGTTAGTATGTGTATATACATATATATTTATGTGTTAGTATGTGTATATACATATATATTTATGTGTTAGTATGTGTATATACATATATATTTATGTGTTAGTATGTGTATATACATATATATTTATGTGTTAATATGTGTATATACATATATATTTATGTGTTACTATGTGTATATACATATATATTTATGCGTTAATATGTGTATATGCATATATATTTATGTGAAATAAATGTGATAAGATAAGATAAAATAAACCCAGAAAAGTGTTAATTTATATATGTGGTGCCACTCATATATGTTGAACCAAAAATTAATTAATAAATTAAAGTTCATATAAGGATATGTATAATCTTCCTGGCACTCTTCAGTCTTCTGTGTGGTCTCTTTTGATCCTCATAAAAAAGAGAAAATATGCCACATAGCGTAATTCTGTAACTTTGTTGCAATATAAAACTTGTGTCTGTGCAAATGGTTACTCACATGCGGTGGAGCTATAACCAAGCTCAGGTAGAAGCGCACACCCACTTTTATACTGTTGGGTAAAACAGATTCTTGTACCAGTTGTTCAGATAAATGAATTTATTAAAACATAATATATAAAATATATAAATTAGCGTCACCAGACCTGCTATTAACACCTTTTGTAATAAGTATAGGCAATGCGGTGTAGTAATTGCTCAATATGAGCTTAACAAGATACTAGAAACCGTGGTAAGGAGTGTAGAAACTGAACCACAGAACCTCCCCCAGAAAGTCCAGTAACTGTTGCTCTTCTTATTGGTGTGCAGGTACTTAGGAGGTACTTAGGAAGGCGCCAGGGAACGATAAATCCAACGTACGTTTCGCAATAAGCTTTATCAAGGATGGTGTGCGCATGTCCAAAACCTTTATTTAAGTCATTCAAAGTCTTTAAACCGGATATCCGGTACAATGTCCTCCATCTTTAAAATGGGCAAACATTTCAATTTATGGTCATCATAAAACTCCAAGTAGAAATATTCAAAGTGAAGGCATTCATCAATATATGCATAAACATTGTTAGGGTAGAAACATTAGACAAAGGAATGTTAAAATTAATTAGACAAACTTATTTCATTTTACCTGTATACAAAGTACTATATAAATAGAAAATAATATGCTTATATACATATATATTTATGTGTTACTATGTGTATATACACATATATTTATGTGTTACTATGTGTATATACATATATATTTATGTGTTATTATGTGTATATACATATATATTTATGTGTTATTATGTGTATATACATATATATTTATGTTACTATGTGTATATACATATATATTTATGTGTTATTATGTGTATATACATATATATTTATGTTACTATGTGTATATACATATATATTTATGTGTTATTATGTGTATATACATATATATTTATGTGTTAGTATGTGTATATACATATATATATTTATGTGTTATTATGTGTATATACATATATATTTATGTGTTACTATGTGTATATACATATATGTTTATGTGTTACTATGTGTATATACATATATATTTATGTGTTACTATGTGTATATACATATATATTTATGTGTTACTATGTGTATATACATATATTTATGTGTTAATATGTGTATATACATATATATTTATGTGTTATTATGTGTATATACATATTAATTTATGTGTGAATATGTGTATATACATATATATTTATGTGTTATTATGTGTATATACATATATATTTATGTGTTATAATATGTATATACATATATATTTATGTGTTATTATGTGTATATACACATATATTTATGTGTTATTATGTGTATATACATATATATTTATGTGTTATTATGTGTATATACATATATATTTATGTGTTATTATGTGTATATACATATATATTTATGTGTTATAATGTGTATATACATATATATTTATGTGTTACTATGTGTATATACACATATATTTATGTGTTACTATGTGTATATACATATATATTTATGTGTTATTATGTGTATATACATATATATTTATGTGTTATTATGTGTATATACATATATATTTATGTGTTAGTATGTGTATATACATATATATTTATGTGTTACTATGTGTATATACATATATATTTATGTGTTATTATGTGTATATACATATATATTTATGTTACTATGTGTATATACATATATATTTATGTGTTATGTGTATATACATATATATTTATGTGTTAGTATGTGTATATACATATATATTTATGTGTTATTATTTGTATATACATATATATTTATGTTATTATTTGTATATACATATATATTTATGTGTTACTATGTGTATATACATATATATTTATGTGTTAATGTGTATATACATATATATTTATGTGTTACTATGTGTATATACATATATTTATGTGTTAATATGTGTATATACATATATATTTATGTGTTACTATGTGTATATACATATATATTTATGTGTTAATATGTGTATATACATATATATTTATGTGTTATTATGTGTATATACATATTTATTTATGTGTGAATATGTGTATATACATATATATTTATGTGTTAATATGTGTATATACATATATATTTATGTGTTAATATGTGTATTTACATATATATTTATGTGTTACTATGTGTATATACATATATATTTATGTGTTAATATGTGTATATACATATATATTTGTGTGTTAATATGTGTATATACATATATATTTATGTGTTAATATGTGTATATACATATATATTTATGTGTTAATATGTGCATATACATATATATTTATGTGTTAATATGTGTATATACATATTTATTTATGTGTTAATATGTGTATATACATATATATTTGTGTGTTAATATGTGTATATACATATATATTTATGTGTTAATATGTGTATATACATATATATTTATGTGTTAATATGTGCATATACATATATATTTATGTGTTAATATGTGTATATGCATATTTATTTAGGCGTTAATATGTGTATATACATATATATTTGTGTGTTAATATGCTTATATACATATATATTTATGTGTTACTATGTGTATATATATATATATTTATGTGTTACTATGTGTATATACATATATATTTATGTGTTACTATGTGTATATACATATATATTTATGCGTTAATATGTGTATATGCATATATATTTATGTGTTACTATGTGTATATACATATATATTTATGCGTTAATATGTGTATATGCATATATATTTATGTGTTACTATGTGTATATACATATATATTTATGTGTTAATATGTGTATATAGATATATATTTATGTGTTACTATGTGTATATACATATATATTTATGCGTTAATATGCTTATATACATATACAGTATATTGATGTAAATATGCTTATATACATATACAGTATATTGATGTAAATATGCTTATATACATATATATTTATGTGTTAATATGTGTATATACATATATATTTATGTGTTAATATGTGTATATACATATATATTTATGTGTTAATATGCTTATATACATATATATTTATGTGTTAATATGTATATATATATATATATATATATATATATATACACACATTTATGTGTTAATATGCTTATATACATATATATTTATGTGTTAATATGCTTATATACATATACATTTATGTGTTACTATGTGTATATACATATATATTTATGCGTTACTATGTGTATATATATATATATTTATGTGTTACTATATGTATATACATATATATTTATGTGTTAATATGTGTATATGCATATATATTTATGCGTTACTATGTGTATATACATATATATTTATGTGTTAATATGTGTATATGCATATATATTTATGTGTCAATATGCTTATATACATATATATTTATGTGTTAATATGCTTTTATATATATATATATATATATATATATATATATATTTATGTGTTAATATGTGTATATACATATATATTTATGTGCTAATATGTGTATATACATTACATATATATTAGTGTGTTAATATGTGTATATACATATATATTTATGTGTTACTGTGTGTATATACATATATATTTATGTGTTAATATGTGTATATACATATATATTTATGTGTTAATATGTGTATATACATATATATTTATGTGTTAATATGTGTATATACATATATATTTATGTGTTACTATGTTTATATACATATATATTTATGTGTTACTATGTGTATATACATATATATTTATGCGTTAATATGTGTATATGCATACATATTTATGTGTTACTATGTGTATATATATATATATATATATATATATATATATATATATGTATGTATGTGTTAATATGTGTATATACATATATATTTATGTGTTAATATGTGTATATGCATATATATTTATGTGTTACTATGTGTATATACATATATACGTATGTGTTAATATGTGTATATACATATATATTTATGTGTTACTATGTGTATATACATATATATTTATGTGTTAATAAGTGTATATACATATATATTTATGTGTTACTATGTGTATATACATATATATTTATGTGTTTATAAGTGTTTATACATATATATTTATGTGTTACTATGTGTATATACATATATATTTATGTGTTACTATGTGTATATACATATATATTTATGTGTTTATAAGTGTATATACATATATATTTATGTGTTACTATGTGTATATACATATATATTTATGTGTTACTATGTGTATATACATATATATGTATGTGTTATTATGTGTATATACATATATATTTATGTGTTATTATGTGTATATACATATAAATTTGTGTTACTATGTGTATATACATATATATTTATGTGTTATTATGTGTATATACATATATATATTTATGTGTTATTATGTGTATATACATATAAATTTGTGTTACTATGTGTATATACATATATTTTTGTGTGTTAATATGTGTATATACATATATATGTATGTGCTACTATGTGTATATACATATATATTTATGTGTTACTGTGTGTATATACATATATATTTATGTGTTACTATGTGTATATACATATATATTTAAAATGTGCTGCCCATCGCTGCGCGACCTAACCCCTGCGCATTTCATTATTAAGATAGAGAATACCATTTTAAACAACATTCAAATTTACTTCTATTATTTAATTTGCTTCATTCTTTAGATATCCTTTGTTGAAGAAATAGCAATGCACATGGGTTAGCCAATCACACGAGGCATCTATATGCAGCCACCAATCAGCAGCTTCTGAGCTTTTCAACAAAGATATGCTTTTCAACAAAGAATATGAAAAGAAGAAAGCTAATTATATAATAGAAGTAAATTAGAAAGTTGCTTATAATAATGCATGCTCTTTCTAAATCACGAAAGAAAACATTTGGGTTTCATGTCCCTTTAACACCTTTAAACATATTTTGGTTTATCATAATTTTACTTGTACTACCGGCAATAATAATTTAAACTAGGCAAAGGGGGAGAGAGTCAGTCCGAATATAATATAACAGAAAGATCAGTCTGTGAATAATTGTCAGTGTCACTTAAAAAAGTGTGGAAGAAAGTGCACCAAGTTGCAGCAGAAAGCATGATGGGTAAAATGGGGGAGCTGGAGCTCTTAGTTGCAGAAGAGTAGTATGATATTATCAGTATAAACTTGGTGGGATGATTCACATGACTGGGCAGTTAAAGGGACAGTCTACACAAACATTTTTATTGTTTAAAAATATAGATAATCTCTTTATTACCCATTCTCCAGTTTTGCACAACCAACACAGTTATAATAATACACGTTTTACCTCTGTGATTACCTTGTATCTAATCCTCTGCAGACTGCCTCCTTATTTCAGCTTTTAACAGACATGCAGTTTAGCCAATCAGTGCAGACTCCTAAATAACTCCACGGAAGTGAGCACAATGTTATCTATATGTCACACACATGAACTAATACTGTCTAACTGTGAAAAACTTTCAAAATGCTCTGAGCTAAGAGGTGGTTTTTAACGGTTTAGAAACCAATTTGAGCCTACCTAGGTTTAGCTTTTCAAACATACCACCAAGGGAACAAAGCAAATTTAATGATAAAAGTCAATTGGAAAGTTGTTTTTAAATTGCATGCCTTATCTAAATCAACTTAAAGGGTTATAATTTATTTAGGAGAGACAGGAGTAATAAAAGGGGTGGAGGAATCGGCATGTATATTAACCCCTTAGTGACTAGACCATTTTTCAATTTTCTTACTGTTAAAGGGACATAAAACAGGTTTAGATCGGTGCATATCCTAAAAGGGCTAATTATTTAAAAATAGTTTGCATAAAAACAATTGTTTCAAAATTGCTGGCAAGTATTTTAAAATGATTTTCAAAAAAAGCAAAATGAATTACATAGCTAAGCTGCCTGGAGCAGCCAACTCCACCCCCCTTTATCAGTGTTTAGACACAGGCATTGTATTTCAACTGAGTTCACAGCATCTAGGCTCCAGCAGATAATCCCTATGCATTTTTGCATTCTACCAAAACAACAATAGATATAGATACAGACATAGAAGGAAATGTGTGTGGGGGAGTTAGAGCTTTACAATTCAGAAACTAAAAAGAAAGTGTTAATGGCGAGGTACTGCAGTATAAATTTGCAGGTAAATTAATTAAAGTACATATTATATTTTGTCTCAATCCTAACTTGTTTTGTTTCCTTTTAAGGCCAGGGCTGTTTTTACATGTCTTCAGTGTTTGTGTTTAGCTGTAATTTTCCTCTTACTCATTTACTATACCCACACATATTATATACAGTTTTTCTCGCCATTAAATGGACTTTCTACAGATACCATTATTTTCATCATATCTTATAATTTACTATAAAACTTGAATAAAATAATATTGATGCAGATAATAAACATTTCAAAATATTAAATGTGAATATTCAAACAGATAAGAAATATAACTATAAGCAAGAAGTTGCAAATGTGAAAACAAAAACAAAGACAAAAACAAAAACAGTCCTCCAAATGATGGTGTTAAATCCAAATTGCAGTGTTCACTCCATATAATAAAAGTGATTGTAATAAAAAACACAAAATGAAAAAACAAAGCTAAAAAATCAGTGGCCACTGTAAAATATGAGCATAACAAGTCAATCCTGTGAAGAGAAAAATATATTCCTGCAACCTTAGCAGTACCGGGAAATGGTGATATATCAAAGTCTCATCCGGGGCCCGGCTGACCCAAATCACACCTAAAAATAAAAATAAAAATAAAAACAGCATAAAAATAAAAGCAGTCTTGAAAAAGGTCTAGCACAGACTGAAACGCGTCGACTGGTGAGTCTTCCTCCTTTTATTCAACTTGAGAGATTACGCTCTGCACTATTGTGTGTTTGTTTTTATTTTTAAGTGTGTTTTTGTTTTTATTTTTAGGTGTGATTTGGGTCAGCCGGGCCCCGGATGAGACTTTGATATATCACCATTTCCCGGTACTGCTAAGGTTGCAGGAATATATTTTTCTCTTCACAGGATTGACTTGTTATGCTCATATTTTACAGTGGCCACTGATTTTTTAGCTTTGTTTTTTCATTTTGTGTTTTTTATTACAATCACTTTTATTATATGGAGTGAACACTGCAATTTGGATTTAACACCATCATTTGGAGGACTGTTTTTGTTTTTGTCTTTGTTTTTGTTTTCACATTTGCAACTTCTTGCTTATAGTTATATTTCTTATCTGTTTGAATATTCACATTTAATATTTTGAAATGTTTATTATCTGCATCAATATTATTTTATTCAAGTTTTAATACTCATCACCGTTACTTCAATACACCACCACCTTGTTATTTTTTATTGTTCATTGATCTCATAGAAGGATTTGGTATCCTCTAGCACATATTTGCACTTAAAGCACCACTCACATATTTAGGGAGTCTACCTTAATATCAGGTACATAGGCACATTACACCTAGAAAGGGGACCGCCGTACCTAGAGATACTGGGATACCAATATAGATAGGTCTGTACCAGTTACCTGCAAGAGAATCATCAGTGATTCTTTTATTGTTTTAAAGAATTTTAAGTTGTTTTTTATTATGTATGGTTTTAACATGGATCCATGTCTGTAAAGAATTAAAGTGTAATTTTTATTTTGAAGCAAATTGGTTTAATTAACTTTGTTCAGACCCAGCCTTTTAGGCGCTTTGGTTCCAATTTTTATCTATTTATTTATTCTATTGGCTACTAGGAGTCAATATCCAGAGCTAGGGTCCTTTAGGCAGGCGCTTAGTGTACCATCCACCGTCAATTTACTATAAAAAATAGAGAGCGAGAGAGGGGGAGAGAGAGAGAGAGGGAGAAGGTTGGGGGGGGGGGGGGAGAGAGAAAAAAAACTTGCTATGGCTGTTTCATGTTGTCTGTTAAACATTATACTTTTGGCGACTTTAAATATTTGTATTAACATTTTCATATTAATCTTTAAGTGAGTTTGTTGGTATTTTTCAAGTGAATTATTCAATGGCTACAAATTGTAAAAAAATAAACGTAGCAAATACATAAAATAATTACAGAAATCCAGTACAGTTACAATTGCTGCTAATTATGTAGTATTAATAATTAATGGAGCTACATGTATAAGATTAGATTTTATGAAGAACACATGTTAACTAATGTAATATGAGTCTCTGACAGAGGTAATTGACTGTATCTGTATTTAATGGCACATGGTCTATAAAAAAACATGCAAGGATACAAGCATAGAACATACAGTAAATTGCTTACAGGAGAGACCAGGGAGAAATGATAGAAAACTTCAAGTATATTGTAGGATTTAATAAGCAGAGACCAAAAGTATTTTTCCCAAGAAAAAGCAATACCAGAACAAGGTTCAGCAGTAATTTGAGGTAACACTTCTTTACAGTAAGGGTTGCTGATTAGTGTACTAAACTTCCAATAGAGGTGCTAAGGACATATACAATTTAAAGGGACATTAAACCCACATTTTTTATTTCATGATTCAGATCGAGAATACCATTTTAAACAACTTTCTAATTTACTTCTATTATCTAATTTGCTTCATTCTCTTGATATTCTTTCCTGAAAAGCATATCTAGATAGGCTCAGTAGCTTCTGATTGGTGGCTGCACATAGATGCCTCATGTGATTGGCTCACCAATGTGCATTGCTATTTGTTTAACAAAGTATATACAAAGATTGCAGCAAATTAGATAATAGAAGTAAATTGGAATGTTGTTTAAAATTGTATTCTCTATCTGAATCGTGAAACAAATTTTTTTGAGTTTAATGGCCCTTTAAGAAATCTAAACAATTCATAAAAAATATGGGTAGACTTGGAGCTGCTTTAGGGCCTTATGTTGACTAAAACTTGCTGGCATGGCAAGAAATCAAATCTCTGGGTCTTTTTTCAGCACTATATTGTAATGTAAGTGTCTCTCCTCACCCAGAACCTTACGTAGCTAAATAAGCAGCACTCAAGGTAAAATTTGCCCTTATAAAATTATTTGAAGCACCTCACAATTCTGACAAGTTTTAGATGTTTTAGATAATCTCAACAGAGCAGAGAGCTTTAGATCACTGGGCATCAAACAGTTTTCTCAACTTTTAAGACCCTTGTAGAGCAGGTTCGCAATCACAATTTAAGAAGCCACAGACCATAAGACGGCTTCCTAACCTCTCCGATACTTCAGAGGCGGCACATGGGATGACAATTGTGGAGTGGGGGAGGGAAGAGAGCTGTTTGAGAGGGATCAGGGAGGGATCAGGGGGTGGGATGTGTCAGGTGGGAGGCTGATCTCTACACTAAAGCTAAAATTAACCCTACAAGCTACCTAATTAACCCCTTCACTGCTGGGCATAATACAAGTGTGGTGCACAGCTGCATTTAGCGGCCTTCTAATTACCAAAAAGCAACGCCAAAGCCATATATGTCTGCTATTTCTGAACAAAGAGGATCCCAGAGAAGCATTTACAACCATTTGTGCCATAATTGCACAAGCTGTTTGTAAATAATTTCAGTGAGAAACTTAAAGTTTGCTAAAAAGTTAACAATTTTTTTTTATTGGATCGCATTTGGCGGTTAAATGGTGGCATGAAAAATACCAAAATGGGTGTAGATCAATACTTTGGGTTGTCTACTAAAAAAAATATATATACATGTGAAGGGTTATTTAGGGATTCCTGACAGACATCAGTGTTACAAAGTAACTTCCGCTAATTTTGAAAAACAAAAATGGTTTAGAAATAGCAAAGTGCTACTTGTATTTATTGCTCTATAACTTGCGAAAAAAGCAAAGAACATGTAAACATTGAGGGCAAGATTACATATGCAGTGTCGCCCGCAAAAGCCGGCGATGCCGGTTTTTACGCGGTTTTGGTATCACATATACGCGTTTATTTCACCCATCGCCCGCAATTTTTACTCCTATAAGCTAACATAGAACCGCGTTGCAAATCGGTATCACAAATTATCTATCTACCTGTCAACGCCAACCCCCACCGCAATATCTAATAAAGTATATTAACCCCTAATCCACCATTAACCCACATCACAATAAACCTAATTAAAACTATTAAACCCTAATCCGCCATTAACCCACAACACAATAAACCCAATAAAACTATTAACCCCTAAACCACCATTAACCAACAACACAATAAACCTAATAAAACTATTAACCCATAATCAGCCATTAACCCGCAACGCAATAAACCTAATAAAACTATTAACCCCTAATACGCCAAACCCCCACAATGCAAATAAGTAATTAAATTACTAAGCCCCCTAACCTAACACCCCCTACATTAAACCCAATTACCTAAATTAAAAAATACTAAGTTACAATTAAAATAAAAAAAGGTAACATTACTTAAAAATAAAAAAAATGTAATTAATCTAAGATTACAAAAAATCAAAAAGTCTAACATTACATAAAATAATAAACCAAATTATCAAAAATAAAAAAATGAAACCTAATCCCTATGAAAATAAAAAGCCACCCCAAAATAAAAACACCCCCTAATCTAATACTAAACTACCAATTGCCCTAAATTAAACAGCTCTTTTACCTTAAAAATTACTAAGTACCCCTTCTACACTAAATATGGTGTCCCTTACATTCCTGATTTGAATAGCCAATAGGATTTCAGTAGCTCTCATCCTTTTGGCTGATTTGAATTTGAAGAATCAAATCAGTCAATAGGAATGCAAGGAACACCATATTTATACATGTACCTTGAATTCACTATTCAGTGTACGGCAGCGATGATACGAAGAGGATCCTCCACGCTCCATGGCTCCTCGGTCGCCGGTCCTGCTCCGCGCTCATCTCCGTTCCGCGCCGGCTTGGTCCTGGATGAAGAAGGAAGTTGTCCCCGCTTGGAAGAAGATGCCGGGCGCTTGGAAGAAGACTTCACCATCTGGAACAGGACCTTCTTCGCCGAACTTCAGGAATGGTGAGTACCTATTTGGGGCTTTTTTATATTTTTGGGGGGTTTGTTTTTTTTCAGATTAGGGATTTACTGAGCACACTTTAAAGAGATGAATTCTCTTTTAAGGGCAGTAATGCCCATACAAATGCCCCTTTAGGGGCAATGGGTAGTTTAGGATTTTTTAGTGTTAGGTTTTTTTATTTTGGGGGGTTTGTTAGGTGGTGAGGACAGTCTACTCCAGAATTGTCATTGTTTAAAAAGATAGATAATCCCTTTATTACCAATTTCCCAGTTTTGCATAACCAACACAGTTATAATAATATACTTTTTACCTCTGTGATTACCTTGTATCTAAGCATCTGCACACTGTCCCCTTATTTCAGTTCTTTTGACAGACTTGCTTTTTAGCCAATCAGGACTGACTCATAAATAACTCCACGGAAGTGAGCACAATGTTATTTACATGTCCAACCTGAACACTCTCTGTCTAGCTGTGAAAAACTGTCAATATGCTCTGAGATAAGAGGTGGCCTTCAAGGGCTTAAAATTAGCGTATGAGCCTACCTAGGTTTAGCTTTCAACAATGAATACAAAGAGAACAAAGCAATATTGATGATAAAAAGTAAATTGGAAAGTTGTTTGAAATTGCATGCACTATCTGAATAGTGAAAGTTTAATTTTGACTAGACTGTCCCTTTAAGTACTGAAATGTTCAATATAGTTGGATACCACAGGCAAAAACAGATAAAGGTAAATGATCAATTAGTAAACAATTGAATACACTCCAGCAGGTAAAATTGATAATTGGGAACAAATTAAAGAGGTTACAAATTTACAGTATACATTCCCTTTAAATGTAAAAAGCATCTTAAAATGCCAAAACAGCTGAGCACAGGGGTGGGGAATTGTTGAGCTGCAGTAAAGGGGTTAAAGCTATTTACATTTACAGTTAAGCAGAAAGTTATCTACGTATCTAGTGCTGATTGGCTGATAGGAACAGTTGGTTTAAAAACTGTAATGCATTTTTAAGTACTCTTCATTATATGAAACAAAGTATGCTATCCCTTTAATCTTCCTGGGATCATAATTAGAAGAGTTGTAGATTGGTTGGACGTACAATAGAGATTATGAATTAGAGATGTAACTGTTCATCCAAATACAGAACAGCTGACAGACTTGAGCTAAAAAGCAATGAAAAAACTGCCCTTTGAGCACTGACGTGATCTCTAATCCTTTTTCCCACCAGGTACCAGTCGCTATAGACAATATTTATATTTTGCCAGGGGCGACGCTTGCGTTGTGTAATGCTTCGCACTCTGTCAGCAATATGTGTTTATCATGTAGGGTGTGGATCCACAGACACCACAGCTAAACCCCACAGGCCCCCAAAGTCAACATCTTAAAAGAGAAGGACATTACAGGAAGAGCTGGCAGTTCACCAATAAATCACAAGGCTTGCAGAAAAGGTGGCAACCGAGTGGGTGTGACAGCTGAGACTTGCTAATGCTTTTCATGGGACAATTACTAAGTGAAAATCTTTTGTGCAATCAGTCATCACTGAATAAACACAGGAGGGAGGAACGCCCCTCATTATTTCCCAGCACCCTCTGCTCTAGCCAGGATCTGTGCAGCTACACACCTTTGCTTGCAAGAAATAGATCTCATGTTCACTGTGCATATATAGATTCACTAGTAGCTCCCTTCAGCCTCTCTAAATTCTCTACTCTCTATGTCATACAATGGTGTCATATTCATTAACACCTGTGCATTGCTGATTAAATGGTTTCCCTAGAAAGCCACAGGAACTGGAGAGGCTGGAGAGAGCTGAAAGTGAATTACTTACCCTTAGGGTTGCCACCTCAGCCCTTTCCCCCCAGACAGTTATGAGTTACACATGCTGCAGTGTATGCAGGGTGGAACATGCATTGTTCTCATGACAACACATATAATAATGATACTGGACAGCAATATTCATGTTCCTCACTTCACACACCTTACAGAATGTACTGTATAACGTAGGACTGTTTAGCAAAGCATGATGACATATGAGCACTAATATTGTTTCATAAGGCTGTGTGACTGACATCTCCAACTTATTTATTCCCTCAATGTCCACAGACGTATAGTTGCTCTGTATGTATATATATATATATATATATATATATATAAATATACACACACACTGTATAATAATGTGTATATAAGGATTGATACGGTTTATATATCTTCAAAGGTTAATATAGTACAACTTTGTTTAACTCATATAAATAGATCCCATGCAAATCACTATAAATAAGGGGCTCTATTACAAATGCAGCGTTGCCCGCAAAATCCTCCGCCGCCGGATTTTACACTATTTTGGTATTACATATAGCATACAAGTTACGCGCGTATATTTCACCCTTCGGCCGTATTTTTTATCCCCATAGACTAACATAGAGCAGCCGCACAATTTGGTATCCAATATACAGCGTAAGGACTTACACGCTCAGAATTCAGAAAATCTACTCTATTCTCATCTCGCCACATATTGCAGGTGCAGCTACACTTGCACTGACTAAAAAAAGCAACGTAACTCCCTGGAAGCCTTAACAAACACATACATTTAAGCAGCATCTCAAGGTTAAAGGGACAGTATACTATGATATTGTTTTTTTAAGGTTTATTTGTGTATTTGAAATAGCTGATTTTGTTGTTTGAAGCCACAACCTAATCAAATGGATTGAGCCTGTAGGTATAATCAGATATCATCACTTTATCACATTGTGGCCATATACTTGCTTATTTACTTTATATTTGTTCTTAAAACAATCAACAATACTTGGAGGAGAGAACAATGGGAAATCATAATTGGATTACCTTAATCTCTTTAGAACCCACTGGAGTGTAATTTATTTTAATGTTAACACAGCTTGGCATTGATGCCAAAATATATAAAGGGACAGTCAAGTCCAAAGAAAACCTTTTTTTTTAAATAGGGCATGTTATTTTGAACAACTTTCAAATTTAATTTTAACACTTGCTTTGTTCTTTTGGTATTCTTAGTTGAAAGCTAAATCTAGGATGGCTCATGTGATAATTTCTAAGACCTTCTTGAAGGCCGCCTCTTTGCAATTGTGTCAAACCAATCACAGACAACACAACCTCTAACCTGCAGCCTTAAAACATCTGATAATGCACACCCTATCAGTAACATCACTATTATATATACCCATATGTCAATTTATATTGGATGTGAGATACATTGATTTACATCTTAGAAGTGAATATTACTATATGTACCCTTCATAAACAACTATTGTGGATGTGAGTTATAGTACAAGAATATGTCATAAACATTATAATATTACCTGTTTTTATTGCCATTTCCACACAGGTCATATTATATGTTTTAACAATATTAGTGTAATAAAACACACCTCACATGGATGTGAATGACAATTATATGGTAAATAACAGAGGACAAGGTTTATGGTGAACTATAAGAATATTTATTTATTTTTTGGCTTCTTGGATGAGGGAGCTGAGGTTACTGTAGTGGATTTCCTTGTTCTCCGGGTTTGAGAAGATTCTGCTGTTTCTGCTGGTGTGCTGGCCACAGATGTCCTGGCTGGATGCCGTGTCCTTCTGGTGTGTAAAGTGCTCAACCAACACACCCAAGAGTTGATTTTGTTCTCGCCATCTATTGTCCATTTGCATCTGCATATCAGACGGAATTTGCATCATCTGTGACTGGTTAAATATGAACACTTGCAAGTAACAATGCTGCCATGTCCCTCTGTAGCTCTATGCTACGTTGTTGTATCCTCTCTTGGCTCCTGATGAACCTTTCATGGTTCCTGAAGAACCTCTCTTGGCCTCTTTGTATGCTCTTGGTGCTTGTTATGAGCCTCCTCTGGAGTGTAAAGTATTCCTCACCCAGGGGAGAATACAATGCATCCACAGGCTCTTGAGCAGCAGGGCTTCTAGGTGCTTGTGGGGCAGGGTCACCCGCATCTGCTGGTGCTTGAGGTGCAGGGTCAGCTACAACTGCTGGTTCATGTGGGGCAGGGTCAGCTACAACTGCTGGTTCATGTGGGGCAGGGTCACCTACATCTGATGGTGCTTGAGGTGCAGAGTCAGCTACAACTGCTGGTTCATGTGGGGCAGGGTCAGCTACAACTGATGGTTCATGTGGGGCAGGGTCAGCTACATCTGATGGTGCTTGAGGTGCAGCTGTAGAATCTGCAGATGGTGGAGCTCGTCCAATTGATGAGGATGGTGGAGCTCGTCCAATTGATGAGGATGGTGGAGCTCTCATGGTTGGTTGATAGTCCCACTGATGACCAGTGTGTGATCACTCAGCCTGTTCAATTGGCACTTCCTGTGACATAGTACTTCTGGGCACTCCAGGTAGGTTACAGTTCTGGAATATGACAGCACTGGAGGATAATGGGTTCCTGGTAGCTTCCCGTTTTATTCTTCTCAAATCGTTGGCAGTTAATTTGCTTCTTTTTTTCTCAACATGTTTTTTTCCCAGTTGACTATTTGCAACAAAATGTTTGATGGTTCTGTGATCATGCTCCAATATCTTAGCAATTTCAAGAGTGCTGCATCCCTCTGAAAGACTTTTTACAATTTTTGACTTTTTAGTCAGTTAAATCTTTCTTTTGGCCCATTTTGCCTGGAAAAAAAGAAGCTGCCTAATAATTATGCACACCTTATATAGGGTGTTGATCTCCTAAGCCGCACCCTTCCTCATTACACAAATATACTTCACCTGATATGCTTAAATCCAATAAGCATTCAAGTTTATAAAGCTTGAAGTTGGGCAATATGCATAAAAATGATGATTTGGTCAAAATACTCACTTACCTACTAATTGTGCACACAGTGTAGTTTAGAAAAATTGTTTATCAAGAAAATAATTTTCTTTCATTTCTTCCAATATTTATCAAGAGGGTTGTTCAGAATTTCTATGTTAACAAAAATCCATTTGTGTACTGTTTCCTATGGGGAATTTCTTCAACAGAGGAACAGCAGCTTAAAGGGACTTTTAAAGTCCCCATTTTTTTATGATTCATATATAGATTTCATATTCAGATAGATTCAATTTTAAACAACTTTTCAGTTTATTTGTATTATCAAATGTGCTTCATTCTCTTGCTATCCTTTATTGAAGGAGCAGCATTGTTCTATTGGAAGCTAGCTGAACACATCTGCTGAGCCAATGCTTATATATATGCAGACACCAATCAGCAGCTAGCCCTTCTGTGCCCACCTAGGTGTACTTTTTTTTAACCACGGATACCCAGAGAACAAATTACATTGAGAATAAAAGAAGTAAACTGAAAAGCCTCTTAAAATTGCATGCTCTGTCTGATCCATGAATGCTGATTGTATGTCCCTTTAATCATCAGTGCAGTTTGGAAACCCTGTATTAGATGCATTGAGGTGTATTAATAACTCTGCAATATTACAGAATTACAGTCACAGTAACGCCCTCTATGAGATTTTCTTAAATCAATGTAGAAACCTAAATTTAGCCTGTCTGCATAAAGAATCCCCATTAAGTTGCTCTTGGTAACAGTAAGAGAGGTTAGTGCATGAACAGATTTATAATAATTTGTTTCGGTGAACACATTAATTGTACCATAAATCCATCTAGTCACAGAAACAATACAGTTTATATCTTATTCTCTTTAGTGCCAATTGAAAAGACATTAATGCCATTTTCTTTATTTATGTACACTGATTAAGCACTGCACTGAAAGTATCTAGAGACAAAATAAATGTTTAAATGCATTTAAAAATATTATACTAATTGCTTTGCATTTAAAGGACACACCCTTTGAAAAGCCTCTTGAGTGTTAGTTTAGATTATGGGGTCTATTTATGATGGTGCGAGCGGCCATGATCCAATATAGCGAATCATGTCCGCTGCACATCGATAAATGCCGACAGCATACGCTCTCGGCATTTATCATTGCACCAGCAGAATGAAGGTTCCTTTAAATGACGTCATCCAAGATGGCGCCCCTTGAATTCCGATTGGCTGATAGAATTCTATC
The DNA here is from genome assembly GCF_027579735.1 of Bombina bombina. Taxonomy (NCBI): domain Eukaryota; kingdom Metazoa; phylum Chordata; class Amphibia; order Anura; family Bombinatoridae; genus Bombina; species Bombina bombina. The sequence goes on from NC_069505.1 coordinate 63,922,605, forward strand.
AGCTAATCAGCATTAAAGATGAAAAAATCCTATTGGCTGATGTAATCAGCCAATAGGATTGAGCTTCAATCCAATTGGCTGATCCAATCAGCCAATAGGATTGAGCTTGCATTCGATTGGCTGATTGGAACAGCCAGTAGAATGCAAGCTCAATCCTATTGGCTGATTGGATCAGCCAATAGGATTGAAGCTCAATCCTATTGGCTGATTGCATCAGCCTATAAGATTTTTTCACCTTTAATTCCGATTGACTGATTCTATTTGCCAATCGGAATTCAAGGGACGCCATCTAGGATGACGTCATTTAAAGGAACCTTCATTCTTCAAGAAAACGTTGATTGAAGAGGATGTTCCGCGCCGGATGTCTTGAAGATGGAGCCGCTCCGCGCCAGATGGATGAAGATAGAAGATGCCATCTGGATGAAGACTTCTCCCGTCTTCGTCGAGGACTTCTTGCTGCTTGGATGAAGACTTCTGCCAGCTTTGCTGAGGACTTCTATGGCTTTGTTGAGGATGGATGTCGGGTCTTCAAAAACTGTAAGTGGATCTTTGGGGGTTAGTGTTAGGTTTTTTAAGGGTTTATTGGTGGGTTTTATTTTTAGATTAGGGTTTTGGGCAAGGAAAAAGAGCTAAATGCCCTTTTAAGGACAATGCCCATCCAAATGCCCTTTTCAGGGTAATGGGGAGCTTAGGTTTTTTTAGATTAGGTATTTATTTGGGGGGTTGGTTGTGTGGGTGGTGGGTTTTACTGTTGGGGGGTTGTTTGTATTTTTTATTACAGGTAAAAGAGCTGATTTCTTTGGGGCCATGCCCCGCAAAAGGCCCTTTTAAGGGCTATTGGCAGTTTAGTTTAGGCTAGGTTTTTTTTTATTTTGGGGGAGCTTTTTATTTGAAAGGGCTCTTAGATTAGGTGTAATTAGTTTAAATATTTGATAATTTCTTTTTTATTTTGTGTAATTTAGTGTTTTTTTGTTTTTTGTAATTTAGTTAATTGTATTTAATTAATGTAATTTATTTAAATGTAGTGTAAGGTTAGGTGTTAGTGTAACTCAGGTTAGGTTTTATTTTACAGGTAAGTTTGTATTTATTTTAGCTAGGTAGTTAGTAAATAGTTAATAACTATTTAATAACTATTCTACCTAGTTAAAATAAATATAAACTTAGCTGTGAAATAAAAATAAAACCTAAGATAGATACAATGTAACTATTAGTTATATTGTAGCTAGCTTAGGCTTTATTTTATAGGTAAGTATTTAGTTTTAAATAGGAATTATTTAGTTAATGATAGGAATTTTTAATTAGATTTATTTTAATTATATTAAAGTAGGGGGTGTTAGGTTTAGACTTAGGGTTAGGTTTAGGGGTTAATAACTTTAGTGGTGGCGACGTTGGGGGCGGCAGATTAGGGGTTAATAACAGTAATGTAGGTTGCGGCGATGTTAGGGACAGCAGATTAGGGGTTAATAATATATAATATTTAACTAGTGTTTGGGATGCTGGAGTGCGGCGGTTTAGGGGTTAATATGTTTATTATAGTGGCAGCGATGTCCGGAGCAGCAGATTAGGGATTAATAATTTTATTTTAGTGTTTGTGATGCGGGAGGGCCTCGGTTTAGGGGTTAATAGGTAGTTTATGGGTGTTAGTGTACTTTTTAGCACCTTAGTTATTAGTTTTATGCCTCAGCTTTGTAGCATAAAACCCATAACTACTGACTTTCAGTTTACGTTATGGATCTTGATGGTATTGGCTGTACTTTTTGGCCTCCCAGGCAGACTCGTAATACCGGCGCTATGGAAGTCCCATTGAAAAAGGACTTTTTGAAAGCTGTGGTAGTTGCGCTGCGTTACGGCCAAAAAAGTGTGCGGTGCAGAAATACCTGCAAGACTCGTAATACCAGCGGTAATGAAAAAGCAGCGTTATGAGGCTTTTTCAGCCATAACGCAAAACTCGTAATCTAGACGATGGTGTTTACTGTCCCTTTAAATATGTATAATATCTTTGGAATTTTATTCTAGGTCAATTTTGTCCATATGCCACATGATTATCATTAGGGGCTCTATAATACATCAAGGGACCTGCCCACCTGCATCCTAAGCCAGCCACAGGATATGCACAAGAGCAGGGGTTGTCAATCACCCAGTACAGATTAGGTCAGACCTCTGAGGTGGAGCGATTAGCAAGCAGCCTTATGAACTCTGATTTTTACCTTGTGGTTGCAGGGTCCCATGAGCAAGTCTGCACCAAAAGGTCTTCACAATAGAGCCCAATATTCCTTTCCATACTTATGGTTTTGCTTAGTCCTGGGTTGCCAACCCTCTTTGATTTTCAGGAATCTATAATATTTTCCCAAACTTTTTACAGTCTTTAAGGCTCCCTTATTTATCTGCTCTTATAACATTTTTATCACTTATTTTCTAGATGTAAAATCTTCATTTCAAACATAATATTCCACTCTTGTTCTCTTATTTAGTAAATTGTCTTTTACTTATCTTTTACTAGACGATTGCACATTGGAAAAATTTGGTTTGTTTCATTTCAGACTGATTCTAATTTTTTTGAATTTCGGTTCATATCAATTCGAATTTGAATACATTCGAATACATTCGTTTCGGATTCGATTTATTCAAATGCATTCGGATGTATTCGTTTCGGATCGATTCGTAAATTCGGAAGTTCAGTATGTGCTATGTTGATTCAGATGTTTTCCAAGTTACACAAACGGAATTATTTCACTGTTCTATCTCACTAAATCTAATTGCTATACTGAATTGTGATTAGTCCATGGCCATTTGAATGCATTTGAATACATTCGAACGACTTCAAATTTATTAGTTACAAATGCATTCAGATTAGTTTAGTTTTGGTGCTAGGGTAATTAGCAAATTTGAATCGATTCAAATCTCTGAATCTTTCGAATTTGTCCCGAATTTAGATTCGGAATGAAAAGAAATCGCACATGTCTATCTTTTACTGCTAAGGCTAGATTATGAGTAGATCACTATTGACTGCACAAGATTTACGCAAGCATTTGTGAGCTTGTGGGCATGATTTTAGCTTATGTTTACTGTATCTGTCCTACAGAAGATGTTCCAATAAAGAAACATTATTATTACTTTATGATGGATGTTTAAGGGATTAGAAGTCACCCTATTTCCACATGCATCAGGCTGTTTTAAGGTGCTGTACACTATTATCATGGGACATTTATTGCACTCATATTGCAAGTTGCTGGGTAATACATTTCCAGAATCTTTTAAGCACAGCTCCCACCTCTGGTTAAATAATTAGGCGCCTATGTTTTTAATACTTTAAGAATCATTACTAAGGTAATTACATAGGTCTAGTGTACGAGAAATTAAACAAACATCACAAACAATATGTCCCAGTTGACCAACTTGGCCTATCAGGCCATTTGATCAGCATTGTGTAGCAGTGCTCTTTTGAGTGTCTAATTGGATATGCAAACATGGATCCCAAGTTTGCTTGTTCCCTTGCTCATGGACAACTCTGTCTCAGAACTATCATATTTGCCAGCCGTCTTGCCCACACGTGCAGGGTGTGCGCACTCACTGATGCAGAGGTTTATGACATCTAGAGCATCTGTATGCATCACATAATTAGTTTATACTGTATCATAAAAGATGACTCAAGGCATGTTCACTGTCATAATCAGTAAGTTTTGGAATGCTATCCTCAACAAATGACATCCTTTCATATTCCCTCACACATAGGATGCTTGGCCTGATCTCAAGAGGAAGAATTTGGGGGAGCATACCTAATGTGTGGGGGACATTACACTGCACCCATATTGCTCTGCAGCCACCGTGGAACCAGCAAATGGCATATCGCATCATTTGACACATTCGTTCTATCAATGTCCTCTTTGTGTGCAATGGCAACATACGCTTTATGAGCATGTTTGCGAAGTATCCTGGATCCACTCATGACTACCATTACCTCGGGTATTCATCTGTGTGACCACAGTTGGAGGCCACAAAGTGGCATCACGGATGAATCAGTGTTCAGTACTAATGCACAACACGCATACATACATATACAATGGACAGTACGAGTGCTAACGGCCCCATTAACTGATCTGTTTAATCAGTCACTTTTAACAGGAGCTGTTCCAGATGATTGGAAAATAGCAAATGTAGTACTTCTTTATAAAAAGAGCAAAAGGGAAGAATCTGGTAACTACAGGCCAGTAAGTATAACTTCAGTAGCAGGGAAATTACTCGAAAGTCTCTTAAAAGAAATAATTATAACTTACATAAAGACAACATGGTTTTACCAAAATCAACATGGTTTTACTTCAGAGAGATCTTGTCAGACTAATCTAATTGACTTATTTGATTATGTAACAAAAGTATTAGACCCGGGTGGAGCAGTTGATGTAGCATATCTAGATTTCAGCAAAGCATTTGACACAACAAACTAATTCACAAACTGTATCTCCATGATCTAGACTACTCTGAGCAGTCGTACCTTTCTAGAGCCCTGGGAGAGGAGTTTATACTCTGCAGATTATTGTTCTATTTTCACAACATTAAATGCTAACACGACTGGTTTCTTGATTATATACAATCTACAATACAAATCCTACATAGATTGCTGTATTAATGACTCAAGGGATGGAAAAGGACACCTGATGCTTAAAGCGGCAGCAAACTCGCAGGTGGCACCTCCCCAGCTTCTCCGGGGTGTCTGGCCAGAGATGATCGCATCTTTACTGCGTCTTAACACGCTAGATTGTCTACAGTATCAATCATATCTGCTGCCAAAAAGCACACTACCACGCAACACAGCCAAGAACAAAGAAGGACGTTGATCTTTACCACTACCATGCAGGCTGAAACCCTTTTCGACAAGTGGGATATACTGCTCACCAGACTAGAGGCACTGTTTCAACCTCTAATAGAGAGAGTGCTATCCAAATGAGCTAAAACTCATCATAAATAGAGCACCGATGGTCACAGCTGATGCGCAAACGGCGCAACAAACTATGACCCAGAGACCCGACTTTTACACAAAGTCAAAGATAGTCACAAAACCTAACACACAGATAACTGTGAAGTCTCTGCAGCTAGCTGACATCCTAATAATACCGCCTATACCAGCGAGACATATAATGCCTATGAACAGCACCTACCGGTATACTCCAAAAACCGCATATCTTCATCCAGTACAGGGCGATCTACTGCAGCAACACAATCACCAAACTAAGATGGCGCCCGAGAAGATGGAAGCACCAAAACGTAGAAGCAAAAGCCATAACGAAGGCGTGAAGGAACCACATGGACATCCCTCTTAAATAACATCTTCTTTGTCAGGTTAGGCACAAATTGGAGCCAGTGCGACTGCCCCTGGGTTTGGTGGGGAGTCCCGGGGGGACCGTGGACTCTGAAATGCCAAAACCTTTGCTAACTCCAGCGGTTATAGATAAGAATTAAGCTACTCCACTAATAAAATGCACCAATCCCTCATTAACCGCACTTGATTCAGAGTCTAAAACAAGACACCCATCGTGGGTGTATTTTGAGAGCAGAGTGAGAGATCACCCTATAACAGCCATAAGAGGATATTAGATTGGAAAACATTAGAATCCTAGCTACGTAATACAATCATGACGTATCTTAAGTAAACGGTAGAGGTTTGATCTGTTATAGAATACATTCGAACGACTTAAAATTTATTAGTTACAAATGCATTCAGATTAGTTTAGTTTTGGTGCTAGGGTAATTAGCAAATTTGAATCAATTAAAATCTCTGAATCTTTCGAATTTGTCCCGAATTTAGATTCGGGATGAAAAGAAATCGCACATGTCTATCTTTTACTGCTAAGGCTAGATTATGAGTAGATCACTATTGACTGCACAAGATTTACGCAAGCATTTGTGAGCTTGTGGGCATGATTTTAGCTTATGTTTACTGTATCTGTCCTACAGAAGATGTTCCAATAAAGAAACATTATTATTACTTTATGGTGGATGTTTAAGGGATTAGAAGTCACCCTATTTCCACATGCATCATGCTGTTTTAAGGTGCTGTACACTATTATCATGGGACATTTATTGCACTCATATTGCAAGTTGCTGGGTAATACATTTCCAGAATCTTTTAAGCACAGTTCCCACCTCTGGTTAAATAATTAGGCGCCTATGTTTTTAATACTTTAAGAATGATTACTAAGGTAATTACATAGGTCTAGTGTACGAGAAATTAAACAAACATCACAAACAATATGTCCCAGTTGACCAACTTGGCCTATCAGGCCATTTGATCGGCATTGTGTAGCAGTGCTCTTTTGAGTGTCTAATTGGATATGCAAACATGGATCCCAAGTTTGCTTGTTCCCTTGCTCATGGACAACTCTGTCTCAGAACTATCATATTTGCCAGCCGTCTTGCCCACACGTGCAGGGTGTGCGCACTCACTGATGCGGAGGTTTATGACATCTAGAGCATCTGTATTAGTTTATACTGTATCATAAAAGATGACTCAAGGCATGTTCACTGTCATAATCAGTAAGTTTTGGAATGCTATCCTCAACAAATGACATCCTTTCATATTCCCTCACACATAGGATGCTTGGCCTGATCTCAAGAGGAAGAATTTGGGGGAGCATACCTAATGTGTGGGGGACATTACACTGCACCCATATTGCTCTGCAGCCACCGTGGAACCAGCAAATGGCATATCGCATCATTTGACACATTCGTTCTATCAATGTCCTCTTTGTGTGCAATGGCAACATACGCTTTATGAGCATGTTTGCGAAGTATCCTGGATCCACTCATGACTACCATTACCTCGGGTATTCATCTGTGTGACCACAGTTGGAGGCCACAAAGTGGCATCACGGATGAATCAGTGTTCAGTACTAATGCACAACACGCATACATACATATACAATGGACAGTACGAGTGCTAACGGCCCCATTAACTGATCTGTTTAATCAGTCACTTTTAACAGGAGCTGTTCCAGATGATTGGAAAATAGCAAATGTAGTACTTCTTTATAAAAAGAGCAAAAGGGAAGAATCTGGTAACTACAGGCCAGTAAGTATAACTTCAGTAGCAGGGAAATTACTCGAAAGTCTCTTAAAAGAAATAATTATAACTTACATAAAGACAACATGGTTTTACCAAAATCAACATGGTTTTACTTCAGAGAGATCTTGTCAGACTAATCTAATTGACTTATTTGATTATGTAACAAAAGTATTAGACCCGGGTGGAGCAGTTGATGTAGCATATCTAGATTTCAGCAAAGCATTTGACACAACAAACTAATTCACAAACTGTATCTCCATGATCTAGACTACTCTGAGCAGTCGTACCTTTCTAGAGCCCTGGGAGAGGAGTTTATACTCTGCAGATTATTGTTCTATTTTCACAACATTAAATGCTAACACGACTGGTTTCTTGATTATATACAATCTACAATACAAATCCTACATAGATTGCTGTATTAATGACTCAAGGGATGGAAAAGGACACCTGATGCTTAAAGCGGCAGCAAACTCGCAGGTGGCACCTCCCCAGCTTCTCCGGGGTGTCTGGCCAGAGATGATCGCATCTTTACTGCGTCTTAACACGCTAGATTGTCTACAGTATCAATCATATCTGCTGCCAAAAAGCACACTACCACGCAACACAGCCAAGAACAAAGAAGGACGTTGATCTTTACCACTACCATGCAGGTTGAAACCCTTTTCGACAAGTGGGATATACTGCTCACCAGACTAGAGGCACTGTTTCAACCTCTAATAGAGAGAGTGCTATCCAAATGAGCTAAAACTCATCATAAATAGAGCACCGATGGTCACAGCTGATGCGCAAACGGCGCAACAAACTATGACCCAGAGACCCGACTTTTACACAAAGTCAAAGATAGTCACAAAACCTAACACACAGATAACTGTGAAGTCTCTGCAGCTAGCTGACATCCTAATAATACCGCCTATACCAGCGAGACATATAATGCCTATGAACAGCACCTACCGGTATACTCCAAAAACCGTATATCTTCATCCAGTACAGGGCGATCTACTGCAGCAACACAATCACCAAACTAAGATGGCGCCCGAAAAGATGGAAGCACCAAAACGTAGAAGCAAAAGCCATAACGAAGGTGTGAAGGAACCACATGGACATCCCTCTTAAATAACGTCTTCTTTGTCAGGTTAGGCACAAATTGGAGCCAGTGCGACTGCCCCTGGGTTTGGTGGGGAGTCCCGGGGGGACCGTGGACTCTGAAATGCCAAAACCTTTGCTTCTTGGTGATCCTCCAGATAACATTTTAAATAATACTCCGCAAGATGGAGATTCCATCATATCATACAGCCCAAAGTGGAACCAGAGTCTGTCAAAACTAACTCCAGCGGTTATAGATAAGAATTAAGCTACTCCACTAATAAAATGCACCAATCCCTCATTAACCGCACTTGATTCAGAGTCTAAAACAAGCCACCCATCGTGGGTGCATTTTGAGAGCAGAGTGAGAGATCACCCTATAACAGCCATAAGAGGACATTAGATTGGAAAACATTAGAATCCTAGCTAAGTAATACAATCATGACGTATCTTAAGTAAACGGTAGAGGTTTGATCTGTTATAGAATATTGTTGCCTGTTCATACAAGGTTTGCAAGTTTAAATGTACAAGCAGAATTAATTGTTTATATCTTATAAATCTTATATATAAATTAATCATTACTGTGTTATGCATGTATACTACCATAGATCCGCAGAATCTCTATTGGGGTGCTGATTATTCCTGCACTTTTCTAAAATGAGACATAAAACTAACACACATATACAGTTGATTGGTGAAGTGCTCCCATTTTCTAACATTATAAAGAGCTCACACAGATCTCAGAAACATATCATGGTCAGATCCCAGAATACTTATTGACATGCTAGGGGTTGTTCCATGCTTTTGGGGATTAGTGGGGGGCCCCTAGGTAAAACATTAATTTAATGTACACAGAATATGAGTTACTAGATTTTATAAAACGTTAACTCGGGCAGTAGTGCAGACACATTAACATTGCCTTGTCCGGTGGTCTGCGGCCGGGGCTGCAGGATGGACATAGAATATATAAAACATATAGAGTGCCACACCTCTGCTATAGATGGACACCCTTAGATATACATAACTCAACTATATAACAACCTACACATATTTATTTATTCCCTTTTTGCTTACTCTTTCCATATGGAACACCAACTTACACTACTAGATCAAGCTCATAGGCTAGCCTATACAACAGCGAAGTTCGCCATCTTAAAGTAGTTATGCATAATTTATCTAAATTGCTGCATGAATAGTTTTTAAGCTCTTTAATCACATCAACGAGTTTCTTAATCTGTAATATAATTGTTTCCTGGTTAGCAGATTGTGTTGAGGCATTATATGAGTTTAATATGTTTAGCTCTGGCATCAGCATCTAGATAACAACTGCATCAGAAATGTTTTTTGTTTTTTTTGATAGATGCTGATTTCCTTTATTTTTATTTCCAATATTATAACAACTCCTGGACTCTAACAAGATCACCTGACTGGTCCAAGAGTGGACGAATACACTGAAAAAAGGGGAAGGAAAATGAGGACTGTAATTCAAAATATTTAATCCTTTTAAGATATGAAAAAAATATCTTGTTTACTGTTTATATTAAATATGCTGTATACAGGGAGTGCAGAATTATTAGGCAAGTTGTATTTTTGAGGATTAATTTTATTATTGAACAACAACCATGTTCTCAATGAACCCAAAAAACTCATTAATATCAAAGCTGAATAGTTTTGGAAGTAGTTTTTAGTTTGTTTTTAGTTATAGCTATTTTAGGGGGATATCTGTGTGTGCAGGTGACTATTACTGTGCATAATTATTAGGCAACTTAACAAAGAACAAATATATACCCATTTCAATTATTTATTTTTACCAGTGAAACCAATATAACATCTCAACATTCACAAATATACATTTCTGACATTCAAAAACAAAACAAAAACAAATCAGTGACCAATATAGCCACCTTTCTTTGCAAGGACACTCAAAAGCCTGCCATCCATGGATTCTGTCAGTGTTTTGATCTGTTCACCATCAACATTGCATGCAGCAGCAACCACAGCCTCCCAGACACTGTTCAGAGAGGTGTACTGTTTTCCCTCCTTGTAAATCTCACATTTGATGATGGACCACAGGTTCTCAATGGGGTTCAGATCAGGTGAACAAGGAGGCCATGTCATTAGATTTTCTTCTTTTATACCCTTTCTTGCCAGCCATGCTGTGGAGTACTTGGACGCGTGTGATGGAGCATTGTCCTGCATGAAAATCATGTTTTCTTGAAGGATGCAGACTTCTTCCTGTACCACTGCTTGAAGAAGGTGTCTTCCAGAAACTGGCAGTAGGACTGGGAGTTGAGCTTGACTCCATCCTCAACCCGAAAAGGCCCCACAAGCTCATCTTTGATGATACCAGCCCAAACCAGTACTCCACCTCCACCTTGCTGGCGTCTGAGTCGGACTGGAGCTCTCTGCCCTTTACCAATCCAGCCACGGGCCCATCCATCTGGCCCATCAAGACTCACTCTCATTTCATCAGTCCATAAAACCTTAGAAAAATCAGTCTTGAGATATTTCTTGGCCCAGTCTTGACGTTTCAGCTTGTGTGTCTTGTTCAGTGGTGGTCGTCTTTCAGCCTTTCTTACCTTGGCCATGTCTCTGAGTATTGCACACCTTGTGCTTTTGGGCACTCCAGTGATGTTGCCGCTCTGAAATATGACCAAACTGGTGGCAAGTGGCATCTTGGCAGCTGCACGCTTGACTTTTCTCAGTTCATGGGCAGTTATTTTGCGCCTTGGTTTTTCCACACGCTTCTTGCGACCCTGTTGACTATTTTGAATGAAACGCTTGACTGTTCGATGATCACGCTTCAGAAGCTTTGCAATTTTAAGAGTGCTGCATCCCTCTGCAAGATATCTCACTATTTTTGACTTTTCTGAGCCTGTCAAGTCCTTCTTTTGACCCATTTTGCCAAAGGAAAGGAAGTTGCCTAATAATTATGCACACCTGATATAGGGTGTTGATGTCATTAGACCACACCCCTTCTCATTACAGACATGCACATCACCTAATATGCTTAATTGGTAGTAGGCTTTCGAGCCTATACAGCTTGAAGTAAGACAACATGCATAAAGAGGATGATGTGGTCAAAATACTCATTTGCCTAATAATTCTGCACACAGTGTATGTATTGTCCTCAATAAAAACAATAATAATAAAAAAATAAATAAAAAAAATTGTTGTGATGGACCACATGGGTACCTCCGCCAACACTGCCTCCTGCTCTCCAAACCCCTCCAGCAGATAGATAGCTGACACCAGCCCTTTACCCAAAACAAGAGACAGGACTCCAGTTCAGGTAAACCCAAAAGAAATAACTCTTTATTAAACTGTGCATACACATTTTATACTTTCTCAGGGACAATCCCCCTTTACACATAAACATTAGTTACAGGATGCCAGATAACACAATATAGAACATCTATAATCTGTTTAACATAATCACACAATGCTCAATCCTGCACCTGGGCACATAGACCCTCTATTATTAGTAATAGGCTTAGTGGAGTCTAAGGCCACTAGTTATCAAGCCGTCAACCGCAAATACGCTGGAATTCCGCAGCGTATTTGTGGCAAGGCTGATTCGCCTTAGTTATCAAGCCCTACTGCCCGGCAAAAGTAGAATATAGTGACGTAACCTCAGTGCGACACAGATCGATTGTTACGTCACTACAGATGTTCCGAACACAAGTTCGGCACAATCTGACTACTTTTGGTAGTTATCAAACTACTACCAGGTACGCTCGCCACTATTCCAGGCCAGCGTACCTGGATTTCAATCCGCCGCCCTGGAGGAATCAATGGGAGTCTGACCATAGAGAAAGCTCATGTTCGCTGCTGCCCGATATCCTATTGATTCCTATCGGAGATGTCTGCACCTAACACCCTAACATGTACCCCGAGTCTAAACACCCCTAATCAGCCCCCCTACACCGCCGCAACTAAATAAACTTATTAACCCCTAAACCACCGCTCCCGGACCCTGCCGCAACTATATTAAACATGTTAACCCCTAAACCGCCGCTCTGGGACCCCACCGCCATCTACATTATACATATTAACCCCTAATCTGCCGTCCCCTATACCGCCACCAGCTACATAAACTTATTAACCCCTATCCTGCGGATCCCGGACCCCGCCGCAACTAAATAAATTGTTTAACCCCTAAACCGCTGCTCCCGGACCCCGCCGCCACCTATATTAAAGTCATTAACCCCTATCCTGCCCCCCTATACTGCCGCCACCTATATTAAAATTATTAACCCCTAAACCTAAGTCTAACACTAACCCTAACCCCCCCTAACTTAAATATTATTTTAATAAATCTAAATAATATTACTTGTATTAACTAAATTAATCATATTTAAAACTAAATACTTACCTGTAAAATAAACCCTAAGATAGCTACAATATAACTAATAATTATATTGTAGCTATTTTAGGATTTATTTTTATTTTACAGGCAACTTTGTATTTATTTTAACTAGGTACAATAGTTATTAAATAGTTATTAACTATTTAATAACTACCTAGCTAAAATACTTACAAAATTACCTGTAAAATAAATCCTAACCTAAGTTACAATTAAACCTAACGCTACACTATCATTAAATTAATTAAAGAAATTAACTACAATTACCTAAAATTAAATAAAATAAAATAAACTAAACTATAGTACAAAAAAAACCAAACACTAAATTACAGAAAATAAAAAAGAATTACAAGAAGTTTAAACTAATTACACATAATCTAAGCCCCCTAATAAAATAATAAAGCCCCCCAAAATAAAAAAATGCCCTACCCTATTCTAAATTACAAAGTAACCAGCTATTTTACCAGCCCTTAAAAGGGCTTTTTGCGGGGCATTGCCCCAAAGTAATCAGCTCTTTTACCTGTAAAAAAAATCAACCCCCCCAACATTAAAACCCACCACCCACATACCCCTACTCTAACCCACCCAAACCACCCTTAAAAAAAACTAACACTAACACCCTGAAGATCACCCTACCTTGAGCTGTCTTCACCCAACTGGACCGAAATCTTCATCCTAGTGGCGCAGAAGAGGTCCTTCATCCAGCAGAAGTCTTCATCCAGGCGGCGTCTTCAATCTTCATCTATCCGGAGCGGAGCCATCTTCCAAGGAGCCGACGTGGAGCCATCCTCTTCAACCGACGACTGAACAACGAATGAAGGTTCCTTTAAGGGACATCATCCAAGATGGTGTCCCTCGAATTCGGAACAGCCAATAGAATGCAAGCTCAATCCAATTGGCTGATTGGATCAGCCAATCGGATTGAACTTCAATCAGCCAATCAGATTTTTCTTACCTTAATTCCGATTGGCTGATAGAATCCTATCAGCCAATCGGAATTCGAGGGACGCCATCTTGGATGACGTCCCTTAAAGGAACCATCATTCGTCGTGCAGTCGTCGGTTGAAGAGGATGGCTCCGCGTCGGCTCCTTGGAGGATGGCTCTGCACCGCTCCGGATGGATGAAGATTGAAGACGCCGACTGGATGAAGACTTCTGCTGGATGAAGGACCTCTTCTGCGCCACTTGGATGAAGATTTCGGCCCGCTTGGGTGAAGACGGCTCAAGGTAGGGGGATCTTCAGGGGGTTAGTGTTAGGTTTTTTTAAGGGGGGTTTGGGTGGGTTAGAGTAAGGGTATGAGGGTGGTGGGTTTTAATGTTGGGGGGGTTGTATTTTTTTTACAGGTAAAAGAGCCGATTACTTTGGGCAATGCCCCGCAAAAAGCACTTTTAAGGGCTGGCAAAAGAGCTGGTTACTTTGTAATTTAGAATAGTGTAGGGCATTTTTTTTGGGGGGGGGCTTTATTATTTTATTAGGGGGCTTAGATTAGGTGTAATTAGTTTAAACTTCTTGTAATTCTTTTTTATTTTCTGTAATTTAGTGTTTTTTGTACTATAGTTTAGTTAATTTAATTTAATTTAATTTGAGGTAATTGTAGATAATTTATTTAATTAATTTAATGATAGTGTAGTGTTAGGTGTAATTGTAACTTAGGTTAGGATTTATTTTACAGGTAATTTTGTAAGTATTTTAGCTAGGTAGTTATTAAATAGTTACTAACTATTTAATAACTATTGTACCTAGTTAAAATAAATACAAAGTTGCCTGTAAAATAAAAACAAATCCTAAAATAGCTACAATATAATTATTAGTTATATTGTAGCTATCTTAGGGGTTATTTTATAGGTAAGTATTTATTTTTAAATAGGAATAATTTAATTAATAATAGTAAGTTTTATTTAGATTTATTAAAATAATATTAAAGGGACAGTCTAGGCCAAAATAAACTTTCATGATTCAGATAGATCATGTAATTTTAAACAATTTTCCAATTTACTTTTATCACCAATTTTGCTTTGTTCTCTTGGTATTCTTAGTTGAAAGCTTAACCTAGGAGGTTCATATGCTAATTTCTTAGACCTTGAAGGCCACCTCTTTTCAGAATGCATTTTAACAGTTTTTCACCACTAGAGGGTGTTAGTTCACGTATTTCATATAGATAACACTGTGCTCGTGCACGTGAAGTTATCTGGGAGCAGGCACTGATTGGCTAAACTGCAAGTCTGTCAAATGAACTGAAATAAAGGGGCAGTTTGCAGAGGCTTAGATACCAGATAATCACAGAGGTTAAAAGTATATCATTATAACTGTGTTGGTTATGCAAAACTGGGGAATGGGTAATAAAAGGATTATCTATCTTTTAAAACAATAAAAATTCTGGTGTAGACTGTCCCTTTAAAGTTAGGGGGTGTTAGTGTTAGACTTAGGTTTAGGGGTTAATAAGTTTAATATAGGTAGCGGCGGTATAGGGGGTCAGGATAGGGGTTAATAAGTTTAATATAGGTAGTGGCGGGGTCCGGGAGCGGCGGTTTAGGGGTTAAACATTTAATTTAGTTGTGGCGGGGTCCTGGAGCGGCGGTTTAGGGGTTAATGAGTTTAATGTAGGTGGCGGCGGTGTAGTGGGGGGCAGGATAGGGGTTAATAAATGTAATGTAAGTGGCGGTGGGCTCCGGGTGTGGCGGTTTAGGGGTTAAACAATTTATTTAGTTGCGGCGGGGTCCGGGATCCGCAGGATAGGGGTTAATAACTTGAATATAGGTGGCGGCGGTGTAGTGGGGGGAAGGATAGGGGTTAATAGGTATAATGTAGGTGGCGGCGGGGTCCGGGAGCAGCGGTTTAGGGGTTAATACATTTATTATAGTTGCAGCGGGGTCCAGGAGCGGCGGTTTAAGGGGTAATAACTTTATTTAGGTGTGGGAGGCTCCGGGAGCGGCGGTTTAGGGGGTAAAACAGTATAGTTAGTGTGGGTGCTTAGTGACAGGGTAGCAAGAAAGCTGCGAAGAAGCCGATGAGCTGCGAGATCGATGACTGTCAGCTAACAACAGTCCGCTGCTCATCGCTCCGTACTTGGTGCACGGCTTCTTGACAGCTTTTTTGATAACTTTGGCGAACGTATTCAGGTCCGCGGTGGCGATGGTAGGCGAGCTTAGGCGAGCATATTGGGCCGGCGAATGCAGGTAAGTAGACGGCTTCATAACTAGAGGCCTAAGAGTCTGGGGACATGTTTTACTGATAAGTGATGAGTCTGTCAAGTGTGATCCGGAGGTGGACGAAACTGGTTCCACAGACCAAAGAAACATGTATCTGTCAAAACCAAGCACTCTGAGATTCCTAAGTGTCTTATTGCTGGGAAAGCCACTTGCGCTATGACAAAGGTGTATTTCCTAGTAACCACCATATGTACAAAAGTGTCCAAAAACAGTTCCAGAAGGCCGGTTGCTTAAAATGCGCCTCCAATGCTCTTCCAGAACCACAGTTCTGGGTACTGCCTGGCCGCAGTAAGAGGGTTTCCAGTCACGTCTACCCTCTGTGCCTTGACCCGGCAAATAGGGTAAAATCCCTGGTCTCTTCCACGAGCCATAATCAATGGGCAGGAGGCTAGCCCACAACCCCCTCCAGAAGCCCTAATGATGGTAGGGTTCATCACATTTCTCCCCCCCCCAAAAGGAGACTAACCAGGTCCCAGACCTCCCACTGGTAGGGTTCATCACAATTGTGAACTGGGTAAAATGCAGGCTTAAGGATAGAAAACAGAGTCTTAGTAAATGGTGTAAATGTTCCAGGGGGGTTGACAAAATGAGAAGTGATATAAAACAATTGGAGGATTGGACGAATGACTGGGATCTAAAATGTATGCATTTAGGGAAGAAAAATCCAAACTTTAATTACAGACTCAATGACACTTTACTGACTATTACAAATGAGGAACGGACTTGGGAATTATTATTTCAGATAATTTAAAATTTTGTAAACAATGTAGTACTGCAGTGAGTAAAGCCAGCAGAATGCTTGGATTTATTGGTAGAGGTATTTGCAGCAGAAATAGTGAGGTTCTTATGACACTTTACAGATCATTAGTTAGGCCTCATCTTGAGTATTGTATGCAGTTCTAGAGGCCATATCTTCAGAAGGATATAACACTTGAATCTGTGCAAAGGAGGCTACCAAAATGGTACATAGTCTAAAAAAATAAAACTTACCAGGATAGGCTCAATGACCTAAATATGTATAGCTTAGAGGAGAGAAGGGAAAGAGGTGATATGATAGCAACTTTGAAATATTTTAAAGGGTTTAGTAATGCTGAGGCTGTTAGTATTTTACATAAAAAGAAAAATTCAAGAACAAGAGGTTACAATCTCAAGCTCAGGAGTAATTTGAGGAAGCAGAAAGGGTAATTGATTCATGGAAAAAAATTCTACAAGAGGTAGTAATGACAATCATTGTGGGACAAGCATAATGCTATCCTACGAACTAGATAAATTAATACTTTTAGGAAATATCTGTCAGACTTGCTGGGCCTATGGCTCTTATCTGCTGTCAATATCTATGTTTCTCTGAAAAATATCGCAATAATACAAAATGTCTGAAATATAAGTTAATTTTTTTTTGTAGCCAAACAATTTGTACATAATTTGAAAAAAAAATGTTTCTTACATGTTAAAACGCTCATCTTCGCTGTGTACATTGTTTTCAATACTTGTGGGATGGGAGGGGGACACAGAACCAACATGAAAAGGATGTGATGGGTCGTCAAAACAAATATTAATCTTTTTTCAAAATGTCAGAAACTGGATTTTCCAACATCAAAAAGTTCAGGAAATCTTTTTCATTCTGTTTAAATATTGGTTGTCAAATTTTTCTGATTTAGTTTTTAAATTTGCATAACTTTTTTCTTCTTTAAAACCTTCCTTTTGATGTCTAAAATCCTTTTCCGACATAGCGGAACCGATTTCTTATTCTGTGTAGTGAAGTTGACAATATCTGCAATGCCACTCCTCATGACATCCCTTTTATGTCAGTTCTTCCCCCTCCTCTGCGATCCCATTATGTCATTATATTGTGGCTCTAAGGTAGCCACGTTCACTTCATTTTCTTCCAGGGTAAAGCATGATGCCACCATGGCAATATTTTTCAAGACTAATAGGCTTTAAGGAAGTGGTCCAATTTATATAATTGTTGTCATACAATTAGTACAATATGTTATAAATTCTATTTGGCTGTTGTTGGTTATGTATCAAAAATACACTGGAAGCTTTTAGGAATGCAGTATTAGGCCTTACGTATACAGATGCAACAGCAGCATTAAGAACTCACCAATCACTTCACCAACAGAAGTCAACACTTAGAGATAAAAAAAACAAAAGAGAAAAAAAACAAAAATTCCTTTCTGTTAGTGAATTAACAACTTCACAGGTATAAACAATTAGTAATCTGAAATGAACCGCACCATCTACAGCCTAAGGGCTAGATTACAAGTGTGGCGCAAATGGTTTTGCGCTAGAGCAATTGCCTTTTCGTGATCAATTTTCATTCAGCTGATATTACATGCTAAGCGCAATCGCCTTTTTTACACTTCAATCTTTTCTGCAATCTAAGAGCTGTGGGTAACTGGTTTCCGAAACTAAAAAGTTGCACAAAACACAACAAAAATACATTACAATGTACACTTACACTTATAACCATTTTAAACTACCACCCCCCACATTGCAAAGTACCTAAATAAACTATTAACCTCTAAACCGCCATCCCCCCATAATGCAAAGTACCTAAATAAACTATTAACCTCTAAACTGCCACCCCCCACATTGCAAAGTACCTAAATAAAATATTAACCCCTAAACTGTCATTCCCCCACTGCGCAAAGTACCTTAACAAACTATTAACCCCAAAACTACCATCCCCTCACAACGCAAAGTAATAAACTAACATCTAAACCCCCTAACTTAACACCCCCTAACTGAACCCAAATAAAAATACCCCTAACTAACTTAAAAAAAATACCTGTAAAATTAATTAAAACCTAATCTTACCTTTAAAAATAGAAACATAACATTACAGATAATAAACATACCTAACATTACAAAAAATAAAAAAGTCTAAGATTACATAAAAATGAAAAAGTAATGACCAAAAAATATATATATATTAATCCTATTCTAATACCCCCAAAAAAACACCCAAAATAAGAAAAAGCCCCATTCTAAAACTAAACCCCATTCTAAAACTAAACTACCAATAGCCCTTAAAATTGCCTTTTGTAGGGCATTGCCCTAAAGGAATCTTTTAAAAAACAAAACAATAACCCCCCCAAAATAAAAAAAAAATCTAACTAAAAAAAACTAATTTACCAATTGCCCTGAAAATGGCATTTGGATGGGCATTGAGCTCTTTTGCTTCCAAAAAAACAACCCCCAGATTGGTACTAACCGATGTTGATGGTGGCGGCGCTCCATCTTCATTCCGGTGGTGCTCCATCTTCATCCATCTTCTTATCTTCTCCCCAGAGGTCCATCTTCTTATCTTCTCCCCAGTGGTCCATCTTCTTATCTTCATCCCGGTGATGGCGACGGGAATGGTGACAGTGATGGCGGTCCTCCTCTCCAGAGCACGAACTGGGAGCTCCTCTTCATGTGTTCCCAAGCCACACACTGAATAATGAATGTGAGGTACCCCTTTTATATATATCTTCAAATTCAAATCAGCCAATAGAATGAAAGATTTTCCTACCGCCGCAATCAACATTGTTAAGTACCAATCTGGGGGTTAGTGTTTTTTGGGATTTTTTTTTATAGATTAGGTTTTTTTTGGGGGGGGTAGCAAAAGAGCTGAATACCCTTTTAAGGGCAATGCCCATCCAAATGCCCTTTTCGGGCAATTGGTAATTTTTTTTTTTTTAGTTAGATTTTTTTTATTTTAGGCCGGTGGGGGGGTTGTAATGTTAGAGGGGTTATTGTTAGTTTTTTAAAAAGAGCTGATCGCTTTAGGGCAATGCCCTACAAAAGGCCCTTTTAAGGGCTATTGGTAGCTTAGTTTTAGAATAGGGATTTTTCTTATTTTTTGGTGGCGGTATTAGAAAAGGATTTTATTTTTTTTGGTAATTAGTTTTTTATTTTCTGTAATCTTAGACCTTTTTTATTTTCTGTAATATTAGTTTTTTTATTTTCTGTAATTTTAGTTTTGTTTTTTTGTAATGTTAGGTTTCTATTCTTAAAGGTAAGATTAGGTTTTTAGGTAAGTTTTTTTTAAGGTAATTAGAATTTTTTTTAGTAAATTTAGGGGTATTTTAATTTGGGTTAAGTTAGAGGGTGTTAGGTAAGGGGGTTTAGATGTTATTTTATTACTTTGCGGTGTGGGGGGATAGTGGTTTAGGGGATAATAGTTTATTTAGGTACTTCAGTAGTGGGGGAATGGCGGTTTGGGGTTAATAGTTTATTTAGGTACTTTGCATTGTGGGGGATGGCGATTTAGGGGTTAATAGTTTATTTAGGTACTTTGCGTTGTGGGGTGGCAGTATAGGGGTTAATAATTTATTTAGGTACTTTGCGCTGTGGGAGGATGGCAGTTTAGGGGTTAATAGTTTATTTAGTTACTTTGCGTTGTGGGGTGGCAGTATAGGGGTTAATAATTTATTTAGGTACTTTGCGATGTGGGGGATGGTGGTTTAGGGGTTATTAGGCTAGGGACTTACTAACCCCCAAATTGGTACTAACTAATGTTGATGGTGGCAGCGCTTCATCTTCATCCTGGCGGCTCTCCATCTTCATCCCAGCAGTGGTCCATCTTCATCCATCTTCTCATCTTCTCCCCGGCGGTCCATCTTCTTATCTTCATCCCGGTGATGGCGATGGGAATGGCGGCAGTGATGGCGGTCCTCCTTTTCAGAACACGAACATGGAGCTCCTCTTTATGCGATCCCAATGGCGTTAGTGAGTTCCATGGGGTCAGTAGTTTCTCTTTGACTGGATTGTGGAATTGGGGTACGTGTGGCCTTTGCTTTGATACAACATGTGCACTTCATGAGCACATGGCAAGGCAATATTATGTCTTCTGATAAACCTCCCTTTGTAAGTTCCTTTATGGCTTCTGTGATTCGGTGCCCTATACGCCTGTGCCACAGGTGGGTAAGTTTGTTGTGTGGATTACGAATGGTTGTTTTGGCTTGCTCCCTTTCTGTGATGAGTTTGTACAGGTGTTAATTCAACCTTCCTTTTGCTAGGATTTGCCTCCTGTTTTGAATTGTGCATTCATTCCCTTGGAACTGGACGGTGAGTCCATTGTTAGCAAGGGTTTTCACTGATAGGAGGCTTCCTTCTAGACTTGGGACGTACAGAACATTCTTTACTAGGATGCTTTGCTTATCTCCGGATGGTGTGATGCAATTCAGTAACCCTTGACCGTTACCTTCTGCTGTAATACTTTTCCCATTCGCTAGGAAGACTTTGTCTTTTGCATTGAAATCAATTTCTGTGAAGAAGGTCTCATCACTTGTCTTGTGACTTGTTGCCCTAAGTCAATGCACCACTTTAAAGCTACAGCTCCATGTTGCGGCTGTAGTTTCCTTTGTGGCTCCCTTAGCTCTTTCTCTTGTGGGTGGCTCTAACCTTTGTTGCTCAGCTTTCTAGATTGAGCAGTTCTTTTTCAGGTGACCGGCCTTTTTGCAGCGAAAACATACTCTGGTTTCTCTGTTTTACTTTGTGCCTTTCTGCACCTTCAGAGCTACCTCTGATCTCTCATTTTCCTTTCTTCTATTGTATTCATGAATTAATTATCTCTTACCATATTCTAGTGTTAGTACTGGCTTAGGTCTAGTTTCTAGAGCATTGATAAGGGCACCATACGACTCTGGGAGACTGCATAGTAGCAATGCTACAACATGATTGTCTTTCATTTCTTCTCCAATTACACATAGCTGTTCCACGATCTCTAGCATAGCATTCACATTTTCACACATTTCCTGGCCTTTTTCAGCCTCATCTTATGCAGTCTGCACAGCAAATATAGTTTACTGTTTAGGTTTGAACGCTCATGGGGTCTATTTATTAAGGTCTAAACCCCCTATTCCGTCCTCCATACTGTAGATAACCTTATATCTATATTAAGAAGACAAACACACAAACGTTGGAAGAAAAAGGACCGTTCACAGTCCACGTTTATTGAAAATAAACGATTTAACTAGTGCCTAAGCGTTACTCTAATTACTCTTAGGCACTCAAATTAACCTAACATCAAACTTGGCAACAAGTTCGTAATCATAACCTCGTTGGTGGCATCTCACCCTAACCTAGCCCCTACTAGCAGATGGTCAAGGCCCCTTTCGATGTTTGCAGCGTGACACCCGGCTGTACACGCCCAATGGCACGCAGAGAGAGCTGTGATGTTAAGAGATCTTCAGCCCGCATCTGCAAGGGAGAGGACCCCCAGGCCGGCGCCTGGCGGGCGTAACCCCTTCTGGACCGTCACTCTTCTCTCTCCGTGCCTGCTCCCCAGGGCCTTGACCACCCGCCTGCTGAGGCATCTCCAACAAACCCAGTAAGGTGACCCCCGTCAGCCGAATCGTACAACCCTACTGCCAGGGGTGGATGGCTACATTACTGACCCGGTCTTACTGCAGGCTAGCTCAATTAAACCTACCCCTGCCGCATAGTTGCCGCCAGTCACTTCACTCCAGGGGACGGGTGTGCGGGAAAACCTTCTCCTTGAAGTCTGGAAACCGAAAGAGGCTGAACACACTGCTGCAGGAACCTATAAAGGTAAGCACAAACACCGCCTCCCAACCTGCAACATTGTAACAAAACACATTCTAGCATTCTCCAGACTTCAAGTTGATAATCCCTTAATGTTGTTACAGACCCACTAGAGGGCCCTCCACTATCATAAGGTCTAAACCCCCTATTCCGTCCTCCGTACTGTAGATAACCTTATATCTATATAAATAAGACAAACACACAAACGTTGGGAGAAAAAGGACCGGTCATGGTCCACGTTTATTGAAAATAAACGATTTAACTAGTGCCTAAGCGTTACTCTTAGGCACTCAAATTAACCTATCATCAAATTTGGCAACAAGTTCGTAATCATAACATCGTTGGCGGCATCTCACCCTAACCTAGCCCCTACTAGCAGATGGTCAAGGCCCCTTTCGATGTTTGCAGCGTGACACCCGGCTGTACACGCCCAATGGCATGCAAAGAGAGCTGTGATGTTAAGAGATCTTCGGCCCGCATCCGCAAGGGAGAGGACCCCCAGGCCGGCGCCTGGCGGGCATAACCCCTCCCCTATTTCTGGACCGTCACTCTTCTCTCTCCGTGCCCACTTCTCAGGGCCTTGACCACCCGCCACAAGAGCCAAGCATCCTCTTGCCGCCACACAAAGCCAACAGGCACCTATCACCTACATAAACATTATAACAATATTAACAACTTATTTTAAAAACTTTTTTTTTTTTTTTATAAACAAAATTAAACAATCCTCAATAAAGCGCCCCTGATGTCCTTTAGGAACAAGTCCAACCCGACGTCCGTCAGGTGGACCCCATCAGGCCTGAATAGGTCCTTCTTGTCGGCCGTGATATTTTTGCCCCGGATCACAAAGCCCCCCAGGGCCGTGACCGTCCTTCCCATCTCCCTATTGACCTTTTTTCGCACATTATATGCATCTTTCTGGGTCACGATGTGTCGCCATTGCAGTCGTGCAACTACATTTGACCAACCTAATGTCACATTCTTCAGCCACGTGTGAACCCATTTCAAGTCTGCCGCCATTCTCTTAATCAGGTCCAATGCAGGCATTGACCCCAAATCGTTCCCCCCAAGGTGCAGCACTAAAATCTTAGGCTGCCCCCACCTTTTGTGCGTTTCCTGCAACAAAGCTGGCAAATCAGCCCATAACAGTCCCCTGCGCCCTAACCACCGGAAGTTTGCCCTGGACGTTGGGAATCCAAGCTGCTGTCCTTCGGGCGACTGCAGCACCCTGATGTGTGCCCAGTGGATGTACGAATGCCCTACTATCCACACGCGAACTGGGGGGGATTTCTCATCTACAACACCTGGCGAAACAGAGTACACCACAATGACCTATTACCCAAAATTACCTGTTCACCGCATCTACCCCAAATAACCATCCCCGTACCACAGAAATCTGTTTAACATTTCCCTTTTGTGGACCTAATGTATGTCTTATACTGGGTTGATTTCCATCTTCCCAAGCACTTAATTTCCGCCACGGGAAGGCACTTCTCTGCCGCGCTGGTCTCAGCGCCTATCCTAAAGGAATGCGGGGCAATCCTACTGGGATCCAACCCCGCCTTCTCAGCCGTCTTGGCGAGAACCCTGCGGAGCTGAAAAACCGACAAGGCCGTCCCATCCATGTGCACCAGGAACTGCTCCCCACCTACCTGCCTCACCTTAATGTAATTTTCCACGCACGGGACAACATTCCTCACAGTCCTAGACCTTGGGTGCTGCTTCCCTAAACTGCCCCCAATTAAATCGAGAGAGTGCATCGGCAATAACGTTCTGCACTCCCGGGACGTGTTTGGCAGTGAAACAGATATTGCGCTGCAAGCAGCGCAACACCAGGTGCCTCAAGTAACAAACCACAGCAGGCGATTACGCGGACAACCTGTTAATGGCGTACACCAAACTCAGGTTATCCGTCCAGAATACCACGACCTGTTAGCCAACCTTTCGCCCCAAATTTTGACGGACACCACAATTGGAAATAGCTCTAGCAGTGTCAAATTTTTTGTACAACCTGCCTCCACCCATTCCCTTGGCCATGGAGCCGCGCTCCATTCACCATTAAGGTATGCCCCATACCCAGAGCCACCCGCTGCATCCGTAAAATGTGCAGCACCTGGTTCGATACCGAAGGGCGCCTCCATAGGCACACCCCGTTAAAATGCTCTAGAAAGCTGTCCCAGACCGCCAGGTCCTCCTTCACATCAGCGGTGACATGTGTCCATTTCACCTGTCCTGGCGGGCCTTTCAGTTGACCCTCCAATCGGCGGTTAAAGACCCTTCCCATAGGAATGACCCTTCCCGTGAAATTCAGAAGACCCAGTAATGACTGCACCTCCCTGATGGGCACTCGGTCCAGTCTACTGACTGCCCGCACCAACGATAACATGCGTGTTACCTTATCCTTTGGTAACCTGCACTTTGCCTGTACTGTGTGTATTTCCATCCCCAGAAATGTAAGGCACGTGTAAGGACCCTGCGTTTTATCATCCGCAAGCGGTACCCCGAATTGCGCCATCATATCCTTCATAACCTCCATGAACTGTTCACAATCTGCGCAACCAGCTCTTCCTACCAATAGAAAATCATCTAGGTAGTGGGCCACTGCTCCCCCACCGGAAACCTTCTGTACCACCCAATAGAGGAATGAGCTAAAGCATTCGAACAGCGAACAGGACAGTGAGCAACCCATTGGTAAGCACCTGTCCACATAGTATGACCCTTCGAACTTCATGCCCATTAGCCTGAATGCCGAGGGGTGTAATGGTAATAGCCGGAAAGCGGACTCTATGTCCAGCTTTGCTAACAGCGTGCCCGGCCCACAAGCCCTGACTATATCCAGCGCCTTATCAAACGACTGATAATGCACCAAGCTCAGTTCCGAGTCGATGGCGTCGTTAACCGACCCCCTTTTGGAAAGGACAGGTGATGTATCAACCTGCAATTCCCTGCCTCCTTCTTGGGCACGACCCCCAGTGGCGAGATCACCAGATCTTCCAATGGGCAAACCGTGAATGGACCGGATACCCTGCCCAGTGCCACTTCCTTGGCAAACTTCTCCCTGACCACGTGCAGGAATTCGTAAGCCGTTTTTAAGTTCCTATGCACCGGTGAACCCATTACCCTCCCTGTCACAGGGATACGAAAATCCCCCTCCAACCCAACCGGAGCAGCTCAGCTGCCGCCTGGTCAGGGTAGTTCGCCAGCCATATTAACATGGCTAACAACTTAAGCGGGGTTGGAGCCCTTGACCGCAACTCCCGGCTTGGGAGCTGTTTTGATCTGGCCCTGCTCCTTTCTTCTCCCGCACTCGACTCCTGGGTGGGGCCCCCCACAGAATTTGCAGATGTGTCAAAAGGAGCAACGCCTCCCCCTGTCACACTGCTTCTCTTGGAATTTCCATCATTCCCTACCTCGCCTACCCAGCCGCGTACCCTGACGTGGCTGGCCTTGGCGTGCCATCCCCAATTTGGACCACAAATGCATGTCTTGCGTACCAAAATGCAGCAAGGGGTTACCCACCATTTTCCTTCTAAAGGCCATGTCATATTCATGCCATGCACCCTCCTTAAATCTCGTCTGGATATCCTCAATGGTATCCTGATACTTAAACAGGTTATGGCCCTGCAAGGGCCACCTATCCACGTAGCACGCATCGAAGACCCGGAAGCATTTCAGCCATTCCTCGTAGGTCTCCGGCCTGCGCACCTTCTTTGGCCCTGAACCGTCCAGTGCCCTTTCTTTTGCCCTAAAGGCATCCAAGGAGAGGTCGAACACGTTCACGTATTTACCTTCCTGAATCTTCTTCACGATCTTCATCTTAAGATGGCCGTAAAGGGAGTGGACTAGGCAGGGGTAAGTGTCCCCCTGCGCCGCCACATTATGCGGCACCAGGTCCGTCAGGGCCATATTACCCCCCGGCCCCAGCGCCCCCGGAACCTCAATTGCCTGCCCTTTACAGCCGGCCCTATCCTTTGCCTGCGTCGCTGCCATTTTCTTTGTCCACCTGAACATTCTACGCTGTCCTTTACCCACTAACCCAAGGTCCTACCCACTCTCTGACCCTGACTCACTCATTGATGACCCCGTGTCAGTGTGCATAGTGTCAGGTGCATGGCACTCACCGGCTCCTGGAGTCTCTGGCCCTGCAGGCACTTGCGGCGCTGGTCCCATCTGTTCTCTACTGGGCCCCACCACCATGAGGGCACTTGATGAACCAGTTGCCATCGATGCTGCTGCATCCTCACGAACCTGTTGGGACAAAATAACTTGGGGAGTACTCCGGTCTGCAGAAGATGCATCAACAGAGGCACCCACCCCCATTCCCCCCTGTCCCCCTCCAGCATTCATACCCAACGCCACAGCACTTCTGATAACCTCTTCCTGAGCAGACCCCTCCCGGGCGTTTACACTAAACGCAGGTTGAGCATTGGCTCTGTTAACCTCACGCAGCCTCTACTGCTCTCCTAATAGTGTTTTCACTCACACCCCTCTGCATCTGTACACTGTCATGCTGCCTTTCACTCCTTCCATATATTAGCTCCCCTTGTCTCATGCGGTCCCCGGACACAAAATGATCCCCTTGCACACCTCCATGCGTTATCTCTGCATGTTCCAACCCCCTGTGTGTAATTTCATCCCCCATCAGTCTTCCACACCGGTACCTTGCAGGGGACACCCTCATGCCACTCGTACCTTCCGCTGCTCCTGTGAGCCTTCTAGCGTCACCTACTTCCTCCATTGTGTGCACATGCGCACTCGGCCTCTCACTCAGCCCCCATCTGTGCCACACACTACCGCCGTTACAGCCAGACCAGCTCCCGCCTGCATCACACCACTCATGCCAGGTAAGTACTCCTGCACCCTCACAGCGCTCCCCCTTGATGCCCCCTCCGCGACCGGTAGCCTCCCCAAGTTACCTGGGCTACTCCGGTCGCATGGGGCCCTCCTGCCGGCTGTGTTCAGCCTCCCAAGATGGTGGCCGCGATCCTCCTCCCCCTCTGACGAACTTGTTGAGGAGGAGATCTCGCGCGAGCCGCCATCAGAGGGAGGCCCTGCCGCTGCGCACTCTGCACCAGTCTTAATAGGCCTTGCTTCCCCTGACCCACCACCGGCCGCACCGGCAGCTACCTGGCCCTGTGCCTGGCCTGAAGGGGCCATAACAGTGGCAAGTGACTGCGCAAGGTCCAGGACTGCCGCCATGGCCGCCGGCGGTAAGGCCGCAAATGGTCCTAATAGGTTCTCCCCCCCACTACCATCTTGCTGCCCCATAGCGCCCACACCTCCCTGCTGGCCCTCTGGGCCAGTACAGGGACCGGCCTGTTCAATATTAATGGGCAAGATCTGCCCCTGAGGCTGCTGCACTACTGCTGGGCCTACTCCTATTCCCCTGCAACCCTGGGCCTGTGTACTGGGGCCAGCCCCCCCACTCCCACCCCTTTTCTTCCCCTTTCCTTTATTAAATCTCCTGGTGGGTGGTGTTTTTTGGGATGTGGGGGGTACCAATTCCTCAGACTCAGGCTCCTCTCTCTGTCTTGCATGTCCCTTCTTTCTGGCAGCCATCTCAACCACCTCCCTGTATCTTTTGGGTGGCAAAGATTTCCTCCTGGCTCTATCCATCTTCCAATCTTCACTGGGATCATAGCAAAACCTTCTCCTTGAAGTCTGGAAACCGAAAGAGGCTGAACACACTGCTGCAGGAACCTATAAAGGTAAACACAAACACCGCCTCCCAACCTGCAACATTGTAACAAAACACATTCTAGCATTCTCCAGACTTTAAGTTGGTAATCCCTTAATGTTGTTACAGACCCACTAGAGGGCCCTCCACTATCAATATGTGCAGACAGACATGATCCGCTATAGCGAACCATATCCGCCGCAAATCGATAAATGCCGACAGCATATGCTGTTGGCATTTATCATTTCTTGTGAACTGCTGGTGCAATACCGCCCCCCTGCAGATTCGCAGCCAATTGGCCGCTAGCAGGAGGTGTCAATCAACACGATCGTACGTGATCAGGCGGATTGCTATTCACTGCCTCAGAGGTGGCGTATGAGTTTAGGAGCAGCGGTCTTAAGACTGCTGCTTCTTAACTCCTGTTTCTGGCAAGCCTGAAGTCTTGCGCGGCAACAAGGGAAACAGGGGCCATTCGGCCCTTGTTAAATAGACCCCATGCAGTCTTTGTAGTGCAGTCCACATACCTTTAGCTGTGTTTTCCTTTCTTATATGAATGAGTTGATCACCCTCCACTAACAGGCTTATAACTGCTTGCCTGTTTTTCTTGTCCCATTCTTCTGGGTTTTCATTGGGTCTGTTTGTATCCAGCACCTCCCATAAGTCATCTTTGGATAACAGCATTTCAAGCTAAACTTCCACAGCTGGTAGTTGGTATTCACTCTTGAGAAAGCCGGTGTGTGCAACCGACGAAACGCGTTGAGTCTTTTTGATCCTGTTGGGCTTCCGTTGGTGAAAGATAGTGACGTCAGGTGGAGTTCCTTTGGCGCTTCCAGTTTGCAGTTGCCGAAAGCCCGGGCGGTTTGAACAGACGCCGGAAGCAACTGGCTGCTGTAAGACGCTAACCTTGAACCAGGAGTGCCCGGAGTTTTATCTGGAACTTTTATGAGACTATTTTGAGGGCTTTTGATTGCCTTACTTCTAGTAAGTGTGTTTTTATCTGTGTGTCCTATTGGGATTGTAATAAATACTACCTTGAGTCGAGTTGCGCTGTCCCTTTTTGTTTCCATGGTAGTTGGTATTGTTGAGCTTTGCTATTGCATATTTCACACCTGAACCACTTGCCATCTTTCAGTAAATTGGATGCAGCTCTTGTTTTCTCACACAGAATTTACTTGGATCATAGATGCAACACTTACTGACATGTAGTTTTCCTTTAGTGTCTGGGCCCATAACCTGTTGGTTATGTATCAAAAAGACACTGGAACCTTTTAGGAATGCAGCATTAGGCTTTACTTGTACAGACGAAACAGCAGCATTTAGAACACACCAATAACTTGTAAAACAGTAGTCAGCACACAGACAAAAAACAAAACTTTCTTCCTGTTAGTGAATTAACAAGATCACAGGATGAAACCATTAGTAATCTGAAATGAACAGCGCCATCTACAGCCTAAGTGTTGTTCATGCATGTGGTACAGTACATGCTGTTGTATTTTCTAACAGCTGTTAATACTGATGATAATTGTATTTTTGGTGAAAAAAAACTTTGCACTGCATTATGGTTGTCGTGTTTTTTTTGTTTTTTTTTAAATTGCGATTGGTTGAAATGTGTTGCGCAGTAAGAATCGCACATGAATTGTATTTACTACTGAAGACAACAAAAGATGACATACAAATGTCGCTTATGGATTATAAAACCACAAAATAAAACTACAGATGATTACCAAGCACATCAAAAACAGGGGACAAAATATGTTGAATTAATTCATGAATACAAGCATGATTGGGACTGTCTTAAAAAATTCTTAGTTGCAATGATTCTAACAGAGGCCTTGTTTATGTTTACTGTAAGACCTAAGGGAGGAAGTATGGTACATTGCAGAACTGAATGGACACAGCATGTTTGCCTTGGTTTTAGTAGTGGTGGAACTCACAACATTCCCTTTGGACTCCTAAGTGAACCTTGTTTTCTTGCGCATTAAATAAAATATGCCTGTGCTACAAATACATACCTCCCAACATTTCAAAATTCAAAAGAGGGACACCCCCCTCCCCCCGTGGCAAAAAATTGAAATGTGGTGGGCAGGTGCAGGGACGGGGCTTAAAAAAAAATCATAAGACCAAAGTAATATAAATAAAATTCTAAATAAAGTTGTATCTTTTAATACTCTTAGGCCTAGATTTAGAGTTGGGCGGTAGCAATGAAAACCAGCGTTAGAGGCTGCTAACGCTGGTTTTGGGCTACCGCCGGTATTTGGAGTCAGTCAGGAAAGGGTCTAACGCTCA
The DNA here is from genome assembly GCF_027579735.1 of Bombina bombina. NCBI lineage: Eukaryota > Metazoa > Chordata > Amphibia > Anura > Bombinatoridae > Bombina > Bombina bombina. The sequence continues at coordinate 63,952,815 of NC_069505.1, forward strand.
CTTTCCAGCCGCGACTTTTCCATACCGCAGATCCCCTTACGTCAATTGCGTATCCTATCTTTTCAATGGGATCTTTCTAACTCCGGTATTTAGAGTCGTGTCTGAAGTGAGCGTTAGAATTCTAACGACAAGACTCCAGCCGCAGAAAAAACTCAGTAGTTAAGAGCTTTCTGGGCTAACGCTGGTTTATAAAGCTCTTAACTACTGTGCTCTAAAGTACACTAACACCCATAAACTACCTATGTACCCCTAAACCAAGGCCCCCCCACATCGCCGCCACTCTATAAAAAATTTTTAAACCCTAATCTTCCGCTCCGTACACTGCCGCCAACTACGTTATCCCTATGTACCCCTAATCTGCTGCCCCTAACACCGCCGACCCCTATATTATATTTATTAACCCCTAATCTGCCCCCCTCAACGTCGCCTCCACCTGCCTACACTTATTAATCCCTAATCTGCCGAGCGGACCCTATAATAAATAGTATCAACCCCTAATCTGCCCTCCCTAACATCGCCGACACCTAACTTCAATTATTAACCCCTAATCTGCCGACCGAATCTCGCCGCTACTGTAATAAATGGATTAACCCCTAAAGCTAAGTCTAACCCTAACCCTAACACCCCCCTAAGTTAAATATAATTTAAATCTAACGAAATAAATTAACTCTTATTAAATAAATTATTCCTATTTAAAGCTAAATAATTACCTGTAAAATAAACCCTTATATAGCTACAATATAAATTATAATTATATTATAGCTATTTTAGGATTTATTTTTATTTTACAGGTAACTTTGTATTTATTTTAACCAGGTACAATAGCTATTAAATAGTTAAGAACTATTTAATAGCTAAAATAGTTAAAATAATTACAAAATTACCTGTAAAATAAATCCTAACCTAAGTTACAATTAAACCTAACACTACACTGTCAATAAATAAATTAAATAAAATATCTACAATTACCTACAATTAAACCTAACACTACACTATCAATACATTAATTAAATACAATACCTACAAATAACTACAATTAAATAAACTAACTAAAGTACAAAAAATAAAAAAGAACTAAGTTACAAAAAATACAAAAATATTTACAAACATTAGAAAAATATTACAACAATTTTAAACTAATTACACCTACTCTAAGCCCCCTAATGAAATTACAAAGCCCCCCAAAATAAAAAAAATGCCCTACCCTATTCTAAATTACAAAAGTTCAAAGCTCTTTTACCTTACCAGCCCTGAACAGGGCCCTTTTGCCTGTAAAAAAACACATACAATACCCCCCCCCCAACATTACAACCCACCACCCACATACCCCTAATCTAACCCAAACCCCCCTTAAATAAACCTAACAGTAAGCCCCTAACACTAAGCCCCTGATTATATTTAATTTAGGGGGTGTTAGGGTTAAAGTTAGACTTAGCTTTAGGGGTTAATAAATTTATTAGAGTAGCGGTGAGCTCCTGTCGGCAGATTAGGGGTTAATACTTGAAGTTAGGTGTCGGCAATGTTAGGGAGGGCAGATTAGGGGTTAATACTATTTATTATAGGGTTATTGAGGCGGGAGTGAGGCGGATTAGGGGTTAATACATTTATTATAGTAGCGCTCAAGTACGGTCGGCAGATTAGGGGTTAATAAGTGTAGTTAGGTGGAGGCGACGTTGGGGGCGGCAGATTAGGGGTTAATAAATATAATATAGGGGTTGGCGATGTTAGGGCAGCAGATTAGGGGTACATAGGGATAATGTAGATGGCGGGGTTGTACGGAGTGGCAGATTAGGGGTTAAAAATAATATGCAGGGGTCAGCGATAGCGGGGTCGGCAGATTAGGGGTTAATAAGTGTAAGGTTAGGGGTGTTTAGACTCGGGGTACATGTTAGAGTGTTAGGTGCAGACGTAGGAAGTGTTTCCACATAGAAAACAATGGGGCTGCGTTAGGAGCTGAACGCGGCTTTTTTGCAGGTGTTTTAGTTTTTTTTTCAGCTCAAACAGCCCCATTGTTTTCTATGGGGGAATCGTGCACAAGCACGTTTTTGAAGCTGGCCGCGTCCGTAAGCACCACTGGTATCGAGAGTTGAAGTTGCGGTAAATATGCTATACGCTCCTCTTTTGGAGCCTAACGCAGCCATTCTGTGAACTCTAAATACCAGCGGTATTTAAAAGGTGCGGCCAGAAAAAAGCCAGCGTAGCTAACACACCCCTTTGGCCGCAGAACTCTAAATCTAGGCATTAGGCAGCAAATCAAACACAAGCTCAATCCACTGGTATAGCTATGTGAGCTCTGTATTTAATTAAACTTTGCAGAGACAGTGGTAAATATTTTTATCTTAATTGGACATTTAATAATAGATTCTTTAAAACTGCTCTCTGCATTCCCCATTAATATACTAGATTCTGGCCTTTAAAGTCAGCAAAAATGCACAGTAACACACTACATAGCATACACTTACACATCCAGATACACACTACATAGCATACACACTTATACATGCAGATATACACACACACTACATAGCTTACACTTATACAGGCAGATACACACACACTACATAGCATACACTTATACATGCAAATACACACACACTACATAGCATTCACTTACACATCCAGATACACACACACTACATAGCATACACTTACACAGGCAGATATACACACACACACTACATAGCATACACTTATACATGCAAATACACACACACACTACATAGCTTACACTTATACATGCAGATACACACATACACACACTACATAGCATACACTTATACATGCAGATACACACACACTCAACATAGCATACATGCAGACACACACACACACTACATAGCATACACTTATACAGGCAAACACACACACACTACATAGCATACACTTACACATCCAGATACACACACACTACATAGCATACACTTATACAGGCAGATACACACACACTACATAGCATACACTTATACATGCAAATACACACACACACTACATAGCTTACACTTATACATGCAGATACACACATACACACACTACATAGCATACACTTATACATGCAGATACACACACACTCAACATAGCATACACTTATACATGCAGACACACACACTACATAGCATACACTTATACAGGCAGATACACACATACTACACAGCATACACTTATACATGCAAATACACACACACTACATAGCATTCACTTACACATCCAGATACACACACACTACATAGCATACACTTACACAGGCAGATACACACACACACTACATAGCATACACTTATACATGCAAATACACACACACACTACATAGCTTACACTTATACATGCAGATACACACATACACACACTACATAGCATACACTTATACATGCAGATACACACACACTCAACATAGCATACATGCAGACACACACACACACACTACATAGCATACACTTATACAGGCAAATACACACACACTACATAGCATACACTTACACATCCAGATACACACACACTACATAGCATACACTTATACAGGCAGATACACACACACTACATAACAAACACTTATACATGCAAATACACACACACACTACATAGCTTACACTTATACATGCAGATACACACATACACACACTACATAGCATACACTTATACATGCAGATACAAACACACACAACATAGCATACACTTATACATGCAGATACACACACACACTACATAGCATGCATTTATACATGCAGCTACACACTTATACATACAGATACACACACACCACATAGCTTACATTTATACATGCAGACACACACACACACACACACTACATAGCATAAACTTATACATACAGATACACACACACACTTATAGATACAGATAGACACACACACTACATTATATATGGGTATCTATAATTTATTGTATGGGGTCCTGGGGTTGGCAAGCATATTAGCTGGCAGTCTGCGGCTGCCACTGTTCGTTGCCCAGGTATTAGCACTGCTCATCGTATAAAACTGAAGGCATGCTAGTATTATCACCAGGTGTTAGACGTCATCACTACCAGAGGTAGGTTAGAGAGGTCACCAGTACCTGAGGTCAGAGGGTATACAGTTTTCTTACTCCTGCTTAGCCCACACACCATTCCTTTTCCACAGGAAATCTAACAGGTATCTAACCCTGGGAGAGAAAATCCAGCTGCTTCTGAGTATGGGCCCAATAGAATTTTTTTAATGCATGGGGCAATGGCTAGCAACCCGGGACAGCGGGACAGACCCCTAAAATCGTGACTGTCCCGTGAAAATCGAGACAGTTGGGGGGTATGCAAATATTTAAATAAATGTTCCAAATGATAATACATCTGTGTCTTTATTTGTTTATAATAAGGGGATATTTTTAAAGACAACAACTTAAGGTACAGTGTAGTGTACTGTACATCCTTTATGTGTTTGCAGTTAAAGCAGCTGCAGTGTTTATCAATTTTCTTATTTTTATGTAATCTTAGTTTGTTTGTTTTTCATGTAATGTTAGAATTTTTTTATTTTCAAGTAAAGTTAGTTTTTTTATTTTGGATAATGTTAGGGTTTTTATTAAGTAATTCATTTTTTTGGTCATTTTTAATACATTTTTAATGCAGCTAGTATTTTTTTATTTTAGTGTATTTTAATTGGGGTTAACTAAGGGGGTGTTAGGTTAGGGAGCTTAGTTATTAGATTAATACTTTGCTTTGTAGGCGGATGATGGATTAGGGGTTAATTACTTTCACCTAGATTATGAGTTTTGCGTTCCGGTTTTAACACTGAAAAAATGGCTATTTCAGCGTAAAAACCCAGAACGCAGGCATTACGAGTCTTGTCGGTATAGCTATACCGCAAGCATTTTAATAAAATGTATTAACCCCTTTTCCGCCACTCCCCGACATCGGCATCACTATAATAACGTTATTAACTCCTATTACCTCGTACCCCAACATCGCCCACACTATAATAAAGCTATTAACCCCTATTCCGCCGCTCCCCGACGTAGCTGCCACTAAATCAAGTTATTAACCCCTAAACCTCTGGCCTCCCACATCACTGCCACTAAATAAACCTATTAACCCCTAAAACTGCCAGCCCCCCACATTGCAAAAAAACTAAATTAAACTATTAACCCATAAACCTAACAACCCCCTAACTTTAAATTAAAATTACAATATCTTTCTTAAAATAAATAAAAACTTACCTGTGAAATTAAAAAAACTAAAATATACTAAAATTAAAATTATCAATTAAATAAACTAAATTACACATTTTTTTTAAAAACTTGTAATGGCAGTACTATGAGGGGTGAAATAACGCAACTCTATAGCGCAAAACTTGTAATCTAGGTGTTTATTAGGTAGTTTGCATTGTGGGGAGTTGGCAGATTAGGGGTTAATAGTGTAATTAGTTAGATTGTGATGTGGGGGGTTGGCGGTTTAGAGGTTAAAACTTTTACTAGTTAGATTGCAATGTGGGGGTTGGCAGTTGAGGGGTTAATACTTTTATTAGTAGTTGCAATGTGGGAGATGGCGGATATGGGGGTTTTGATGTGTCGGTTTCTTTATGCTTTTAGACGGGTTAGAATTTTATGTAGAATTTTTTTTAAATTTTAGGAGCGGGCAGTTCATATACTGCCATAAGTCACTGGCGACTCCAGAAATGCGTATTTACAAACATTTCTGAACCTCACCAGTTTATCCAACTTACATGTATAGCATCTGCCAGCGCGGTTTATGTGATTCACCCTATGTGCGAGGTGAACTTACGGGCGACGGAGTATTTACCAATTGCGCTGAAATTTATGTTGCATATGTAATCTCGCCCACTGTCTTCAAATGACTTTTTTAAACCCAAGGTAGCTGTTAGAACAGTAAAGTTAAATGTTCATGTTTCAGACAGAGCATGCAATGTTAAACAACTTTCAAATTGACTTCTATTATCAAATTTACTTTGTTCTTTTGGCATCCTTTGTTGAAGACTAAACCTAGGTATGCTAATAAGAGCTTAGGAGGTGTCTATAGAGGTCTATGCAGCAGTGTTTGCAACTATGTATAACATTGCTTTATAGTAAACACATGCACGCTCCTGAGCCAACCAAGGGTAGCTCTTTAATAAAGGATAACAAGAGAACTAAACAACATTGATAATACAAGTAAATTGGAAATTTGTTAAAAAATGTCATGCTCTATCCAGTCAATTTAACTTTAATTTTGACTCTACTGTCCCTTTAATGCAGGTGGCAAAAACTCCTCTGCAAATCTTTTGTTTTCATCTAAGATGCCTGTGGAGCAACTTACCCCATTTTTATTTTTTTCTACCTGTGATACTTGTGTGTAAAGGATGCTACTTTATTGCTTTATGGAAACATTGTTGGTTAAATTGTGACTCATGGACACGTTTTATTTTTGGTAATGATAAATCAATGATAGTTCTATTCCTTACTTTGCTTGTGATTTTTTTTCATTCCTATTGTAAAATATTGTATAAGTATTAATAAAAATGATAAACAACTTTATACATAAATGTAATCATCACAATATCAACTACCTTAAAATATAGTCAAAATGAAAGTTTCACGGTTCAGATTGAGCATAACAGGTATCTGTTGTTGAATATAAAAACCTAGGTAGGCTCAGGGGCAGAGGTGCGCTATAGGGAGCTAGCTGCTGATTGGTGGCTCCACACATATGCCTCTTGTCATTGGCTCACCCAGTAATTCATTGCTGCTCTGGAGCTGACATTAGCTATGTGTTTAACCCCATTTGCAGGGCGAAACACACAGGGCCTGATGATCTAAACCTCACAAGATCAGACGTGTTTTTTCTCGCCGACCTTCACAGGAGCTGCCCTGGTGGAATTATCGTAACAAAGGTGCAGTCCCTGGGAGCGGCGAGATGGATCCTATTAAAATCAATGGCGCTCGCTGGAAAGGGAAACTTTACTATGTAGAGCGAAGTTAGCAGTGAGCAAGGGGCGCACTTTAAAAACTAAATCCTGAAGCACAATCATCTATATTTTCATATGCACGTGTTTTTCTATTAGTGAGAACTGTAGGGCAGAAATGTTTAGATAATTACGTTGGAATGGTCAGCCCATTTTACAATAAAACTACAATTACGCTTTATATTTTGTACTTGTAAAAACAGATTTTTATGTGTTTTTTCCACGTCCAGTGTACTTAAAGGGACATAATACTCATATACTAAATCACTTGAAACTGATGCAGTATAACTGTAAAAAGCTGACAGGAAAATATCACCTGAGCATCTCTATGTAAAAAAGGAAGATATTTTACCTCACAATCTCGTCAGCTCAGCAGAGTAAGTTCTGTGTAAAAAGTTATACTTCAGCTGCTGCTTAGCTCTAATGAGATTTCATAGTAAACTTCCTTAAGCTGGATAGGGAAATAACATGAGTGTGCATGAAGCTCACTCCCTTGGCTGTCCTGGGACAGACATACTGATTTGCTGCTTAAAGTCCTTTGCAATTAGGGTTTGAATACTTAGGACATTTTGAGGTAAAATATCTTTCTTTTTTACATAGAGATGTTCAGGAGATATTTTCTAGTCTGCTTTTTTACAGCTATACTGCATCACTTTCAAGTGTTTCAACATTTTGGTGTCATGGCCCTTTAAGTTACAATTTACGATGTGCAAATGTACTTCGATTTATTCCTGTGTAATTTACATACACATTTTATGTTTTAATAAAATATGATTTTGTTATGATTTTTGATGCACCTTAAAGGGACACTTAACACCTGAAAGCTAAAATCCTTAAAGGGACAGTCAAGTCCAAAAAAAACTCTCTTGATTCAAATAGGGCATGTCATTTTAAACAACTTTCCAATTTACTTTAATCACCAATTTTTATTTGTTCTCTTGATATTCTTAGTTGAAAGCTAAACCTAGGAGGTATATATTCTAATTTCTTAGACCTTGAAGGCCGCCTCTGCATTTGACAGTTTTTCACCAATAGAGGACGTTAGTTCATGTGTTTCATATAGATAACATTGAGCTCATGCACGTGAATTTACAGAGGAGTAAGCACTGATTGGCTAATATGCAAGCCTGAGAAAAGAACTGAAATAAGGGGGCAGTCTGCAGAGGCTTAGATACAAGGTAATCACAGAGGTAAAACGTGTATTATTATAACTGTGTTGGTTATGCAAACCTAAGGAATGGGCAATTAAGGGATCATCTATCTTTTAAAAGAACAAAAATTCTGGTGTTTACTGTCCCTTTAAATCTAACTCCTGATTAATGAAACGCAAGTAAGCACAGATGTCTATGCCATCTTGGAAGCTGACCCAAATTGTTTTTAAAAAAAAGCTTTTTCAATTACAATGTTGTACATGTGCTTGATATTCTTATGTATGCCGCCATATTGTAACATACTTTGCACACAGGTACACGCACGACACATTGCGCTATTATGTATGTACTATGCTGCATAGAGGAATCTCTCTCACTGTGATACATACAGAGCGTGTGCTGCAGCGTTTGTAGAGACATTTTTATTTAAGAAGTAATAAGTATTTTCAACATCATAATATATATTAAAAATGTTATTGTTCAAACCAAATTGCACTTTATAATGTTCCCTAAACAAATCTGATGAAGTGAGTGCACGGCTCCAGACACCAGAATTAAAAATAGCAAGCTCAATAATTCAGATGACTAAAATTCGACTAAAACTAAAATGGCACTTTAGTCAAAAAACTAAAACTAAGACTAAATCGAAATTTGCTGTCAAAATGAACACTGCCCTGCAGTACAAAATACTGCAGCGGGAGATCCTTTATCTTTCAGCCCTAATGTTAAAACCCTCCTTAGAATTGAAGCGCGACTCCTATTGCCGGCTTGACATAAGACAACCCAGCCTGTCACTGCCAGGGAGAGCGTGCGCAAACTCCACAACTGCCGCCTGTCACAGCCAGTGAGCATCTGGTAACCATTTTAAAACTACTGTCTATGTCAAGCCGGCAGTAGGAGTTGTGCTTCAAGTCCAAGAAGGGTTTTTAACATTAGGGCTGAAAGAGATAGGATCTCCCCGTGCAGCATTATGTACTACAGGGTCAGGAATGCTCGGCAACCATTAGATATAGCCACACCCCCGAGCTCGTATTTCACTATGCAAGGCTATACCCAATATTCCCAGGACTGTTCTCTCCCTCTCTCTCACCGGAGCTTGCTATTTTCAATTACGGTGTCTGGAGCCGTGCACTCACTTCATCATTTTTATTTAGGGCACATTATAAAGTGTAATTTGGTCTGAACAATATAATTTTTAATATATATTATGATGTTGAAAATACTTTTTACTTCTCCAATAAAAATGTCTCTACAAACGCTGCAGCACACGCTCTGTATGTATCACAGTGAGAGAGATTCCTCTAAGCAGCATAGTACATACATAATAGCGCAATGTGCTGTGCGTGTCCCGTGACTGCTAAGTGCAAACAGTTTTTTTTGGTCAATTTGGGGTAAGCTGGAAAGATTTCATAGAAATCCATTCTTACCTGGGTTTGTTTGATCAGAAGGAGTTAGATTTAAGGCTTTTTAGCAGGTGTTTAATGTCCCTTTAACAAAGCACATTTTTCCTGCCTACTTGTGTAAATTATTTAATTATTAATTTTGTGTGATTTTTAAATTACGATTTTATTGTGCACTTCTGTAACATCTCCTCCCCTTACAAGAAAATGCAGTATATGGCCCTTAGCGAGACACCCTGTGTTCAGGGTAAAAAGTGCACTTAGATAATCCTACCAGGGAAATAGAAGTACTGGCAGCATTCTTATAGACTCTCACCAGGGAAATAGAAGTACTGGCAGCATTCTTATAGACTCTCACCAGGGAAATAGAGGTACTGGCAGCATTCTTATAGACTCTCACCAGGGAAATAGAGGTACTGGCAGCATTCTTATAGACTCTCACCAGGAAAATAGAAGTACTGGCAGCATTCTTATAGACTCTCACCAGGGAAATAGTAGTACTGGCAGCATTCTTATAGACTCTCACCAGGGAAATAGAAGTACTGGCAGCATTCTTATAGACTCTCACCAGGGAAATAGAGGTACTGGCAGCATTCTTATAGACTCTCACCAGGGAAATAGAGGTACTGGCAGCATTCTTATAGACTCTCACCAGGGAAATAGAAGTACTGGCAGTATTCTTATAGACTCTCACCAGGGAAATAGTAGTACTGGCAGCATTCTTATAGACTCTCACCAGGGAAATAGAGGTACTGGCAGCATTCTTATAGACGCTCACCAGGGAAATAGAGGTACTGGCAGCATTCTTATAGACTCTCACCAGGGAAATAGAAGTACTGGCAGCATTCTTATAGACTCTCACCAGGGAAATAGAGGTACTGGCAGCATTCTTATAGACTCTCACCAGAGAAATTGAGGTACTGACGAGCAATCTTATAGACTCTCACCAGGGAAACAGTGGTACTGACGAGCATTCTTATAGACTCTCACCAGAGAAATTGAGGTACTGACGAGCATTCTTATAGACTCTCACCAGGTAAACAGTGGTACTGGCAAACGTTCTTATAGACTCTCACCAGAGAAACAGAGGTACTGACGAGCATTCTTATAGACTCTCACAAGAGAAACAGAGGTACTGACGAGCATTCTTATAGACTCTCACCAGAGAAACAGAGGTACTGACGAGCATTCTTATAGACTCTCACAAGAGAAACAGAGGTACTGACGAGCATTCTTATAGACTCTCACCAGGGAAACAGAGGTACTGACGAGCATTCTTATAGCCTCTCACCAGGGAAACAGAGGTACTGACGAGCATTCTTATAGACTCTCACCAGAGAAACAGAGGTACTGACGAGCATTCTTATAGATTCTCACCAGGGAAACAGAGGTACTGACGAGCATTCTTATAGACTCTCACCAGGTAAACAGAAGTACTGACGAGCATTCTTATAGACTCTCACCAGGGAAACAGAAGTACTGACGAGCATTCTTATAGACTCTCACCAGGGAAATAGAAGTATTGGCAGCATTCTTATAGACTCTCACCAGGTAAATAGAGGTACTGGCAGCATTGTTATAGACTCTCACCAGGGAAACAGAAGTACTGGCAGCATTCTTATAGACTCTCACCAGGGAAATAGAAGGGCTGGCAGCATTCTTATAGACTCTCACCAGGGAAATAGAGGTACTGACGAGCATTCTTATAGACTCTCACCAGGGAAATAGAAGTACTGGCAGCATTCTTATAGACTCTCACCAGGGAAATAGAAGTACTGGCAGCATTCTTATAGACTCTCACCAGGGAAACAGAGGTACTGGAGAGCATTCTTATAGACTCTCACCAGGTAAACAGAGGTACTGATGAGCATTCTTATAGGCTCTCACCAGGGAAATAGAAGTACTGGCAGCATTCTTATAGACTCTCACCAGGGAAATAGAAGTACTGGCAGAATTCTTATAGACTCTCACCAGGGAAATAGTAGTACTGGCAGCATTCTTATAGAATCTCACCAGGGAAATAGTAGTACTGGCAGCATTCTTATAGACTCTCACCAGGGAAATAGAAATACTGGCAGCATTCTTATAGACTCTAACCAGGGAAATAGTAGTACTGGCAGCATTCTTATAGAGAAATAGAGGCACCTCCACGATTATGCAGTTTAAAAGTCTTTTATTCAGCAGATGGTAAATACTGTTGTTACAGATCAAACAGCTTGGGTTGAAAGATCATGGGTGATTCCCAGGGACCCACTGACGCGTTTCGGCTCGCTGGCCGTAATCGTAGTGTGGTCATTTAGCCTACCTCGGCTCATTTTAAATGTACAGGCTGTCGCCCATTGGTTAAAACCAAAACCTGGGAATTAACCCTTGACTCTCAATGTGCTTAACTTATTATTATTGTGCTTATCATATCAATTGTTCTGCACCTTGCAATACTTCCTATTATTCCCTTCATAGGACCAAGTTATGTTACATGATATATACATTTACAATATTTATTTTTATATACATTCGTATTTACCATTGTTCATGACAATTATTTAGGTTAAATTCCTATTTATCTATTAAAGGATTCCTCATAGAAAGGACACTTTCGCAAACTAATTCACAAAATTATATCAAATAATAAAGAAAAAAGAGATGATAACTTATATAAGACCTTTTGTCAAGTTCATTTTTATATATAGTTGACCACTAAATATTTTATGTGTGAATTATAGCTATATTGACATCATTGTATACAGAATTTATTTCTTAACAACAATATATTTCCCAAAAAGGTTTTCCCATTCCATAAACATAGGTACCTTTCTGGATGCACAGACCCAGGACTACTGCCAAAAATTGATTAAATCATATTCAGAATTGAGTCCTTGTGGCATCCTGGTCCTTAGTCTGTGCATCCAGAAAACCTCTCTCTTTTCTAAGATTGAATCTCTATCACCTCCTCGTGTACCTGTTTTTACAGATTCAATGATGGTCCATCTTAAGGTGTTACTACTCTTATTATGATGGTTTTTAAAATGAAGTACCAATGGTGTCGTTAATTTCCCTAACTTAATGTTAGATAAGTGTTCTCTTATTCTGTATCTTACTTCACGTGTAGTGAGCCCAGTGTATTGTACCTCACATTCAGTACACGTTAATAGATATATAGAGTACGTGGCCCTACAGTTAGTGCAGCCTCTAAATTCAAAAGTTTCTCCTGTTACACTACTTCTAAAACCTTGTCTCCTCTCCAATTTCTCACATGCCTTACAGTGTAGGTTACTACATCTAAAAACTCCTGTGTGTTCTAACCAAGAACTTCTTCTGTTGGATTCTGATTTTATTTGGGTGGGGGCTATTCGATTCCCTATTGATAGTCCTTTTCTGAAGGAAAATCTACACTTTTTTGGGTTTATATCCTCCAGGCCATCATCTGCCTTAAGTAAAGAAAGATTGTCTCTTATAATCTGACAAATCTGTTCATATTGATTGCTATATTGAGTAACAAATGTTACTATTTTGTCTTTTCCTTCTTTTTCAATCTTTTTACTATAGTTCAGGAATTTTGACCTATCTTGATCATCAATTGATTTTCTTACCAAATCTATATCTGATTCTCTTGTTTCTATCTGAAAAACCTGGGCTGCCTCTCTTCTTTCAGTCTCTCTTGATAGATCAGACCCTAATGCCCCTGATGTTATTGGTTCATCTGACTGATATTTTGAAGACTCTTTCCTCCAAAGATGTGGGACGGCCATGGGAGCCAAATTTGCACCATCCTATGCAAATTTATTCATGGGATGGTGGGAGCTGTCCCACATCTTTGGAGGAGAAAATACAAATAGAGGCCACATAATCTATTACAGACGTTTCATAGATGATTTGATATTGATCTGGTGTGGCAGTATCAAAGAGGCAGAGGATTTTGTAGAAAGACTAACAGGCCCATTTATCAAGCTCCGTATGGAGCTTGAAGGGCCGTATTTCTGGCGAGTCTTCAGACTCGCCAGAAACACAACTTATGAAGCAGCGGTCTAAAGACCGCTGCTCCATAACCCTGTCCGCCTGCTCTGAACAGGCGGACAGGAATTGCCAGACATCAACCCGATCGAATACGATCGGGTTGATTGACAGCTCCCTGCTGGCGGCCGATTGGCCGCGAGTCAGCAGGGGGCGGCGTTGCACCAGCAGCTCTTGTGAGCTGCTGGTGCAATGTTAAATGCGGAGAGCGTATTGCTCTCCGCATTTAGCGAGGTCTTGCGGACCTGATCCGCAGTGTCGGATCAGGTCCGCAAGCCCTTTGATAAATGGGCCTGCTAATATCAATAATGCAGGTATTAAATTCACCTTTGAGATAGGTAACAGAAATATAAATTATTTGGATGTCACCCTTAAGGGGGGAAATTTGGGCAAAATTGATGTAGAAATATATAGAAAGCCCATATCGGGCAACACTATTCTACATGCCCATAGCAGTCACCCGCAAAGGGTTTTTAAGTCAGTAATAAGAGGTCAGTACATAAGATTAAAGAGGAACTGTACACAAAAGGAAAATTATCTCAAACAAGCTGAGGAACTCAGTAAAAGGTTGAGATCTAGAGGTTATAATCAAAGTGATATAGATTTGGTAAGAAAATCAATTGATGATCAAGATAGGTCAAAATTCCTGAACTATAGTAAAAAGATTGAAAAAGAAGGAAAAGACAAAATAGTAACATTTGTTACTCAATATAGCAATCAATATGAACAGATTTGTCAGATTATAAGAGACAATCTTTCTTTACTTAAGGCAGATGATGGCCTGGAGGATATAAACCCAAAAAAGTGTAGATTTTCCTTCAGAAAAGGACTATCAATAGGGAATCGAATAGCCCCCACCCAAATAAAATCAGAATCCAACAGAAGAAGTTCTTGGTTAGAACACACAGGAGTTTTTAGATGTAGTAACCTACACTGTAAGGCATGTGAGAAATTGGAGAGGAGACAAGGTTTTAGAAGTAGTGTAACAGGAGAAACTTTTGAATTTAGAGGCTGCACTAACTGTAGGGCCACGTACTCTATATATCTATTAACGTGTACTGAATGTGAGGTACAATACACTGGGCTCACTACACGTGAAGTAAGATACAGAATAAGAGAACACTTATCTAACATTAAGTTAGGGAAATTAACGACACCATTGGTACTTCATTTTAAAAACCATCATAATAAGAGTAGTAACACCTTAAGATGGACCATCATTGAATCTGTAAAAACAGGTACACGAGGAGGTGATAGAGATTCAATCTTAGAAAAGAGAGAGGTTTTCTGGATGCACAGACTAAGGACCAGGATGCCACAAGGACTCAATTCTGAATATGATTTAATCAATTTTTGTCAGTAGTCCTGGGTCTGTGCATCCAGAAAGGTACCTATGTTTATGGAATGGGAAAACCTTTTTGGGAAATATATTGTTGTTAAGAAATAAATTCTGTATACAATGATGTCAATATAGCTATAATTCACACATAAAATATTTAGTGGTCAACTATATATAAAAATGAACTTGACAAAAGGTCTTATATAAGTTAATATCATCTCTTTTTTCTTTATTATTTGATATAATTTTGTGAATTAGTTTGCGAAAGTGTCCTTTCTATGAGGAATCCTTTAATAGATAAATAGGAATTTAACCTAAATAATTGTCATGAACAATGGTAAATACGAATGTATATAAAAATAAATATTGTAAATGTATATATCATGTAACATAACTTGGTCCTATGAAGGGAATAATAGGAAGTATTGCAAGGTGCAGAACAATTGATATGATAAGCACAATAATAATAAGTTAAGCACATTGAGAGTCAAGGGTTAATTCCCAGGTTTTGGTTTTAACCAATGGGCGACAGCCTGTACATTTAAAATGAGCCGAGGTAGGCTAAATGACCATACTACGATTACGGCCAGCGAGCCGAAACGCGTCAGTGGGTCCCTGGGAATCACCCATGATCTTTCAACCCAAGCTGTTTGATCTGTAACAACAGTATTTACCATCTGCTGAATAAAAGACTTTTAAACTGCATAATCGTGGAGGTGCCTCTATTTCTTTACATTGGGAACATAGGAAGTGATCGGAAGAGAGCACTCACGGAGAGCAAGGATACCTGGCCACCACGCCCCCACTGTTAGCCATGTGACTGAAGCACGCACTGGGACGCAACCGCCGACACGGAAGAGGGATTCGAGACACAGGATGCTGAGAGAGCTGGGCATCCGCGAGTGAGTGGAGTCCCCGAGACAAACCACAGGTGATATTCAGGTTGTCTAGCGATGGGGATGGGTCCCAGATGGTAAGCTCAGTTGTGTGTTTATCCCAAAATTTACGGACTTAAGTAAACAAAGTGTTTAAAGGCGAATGTATTGATGATTATAACAAGGGTCACTGAACAGTGGGGAGAGTTTGAAAGGTCGCAACATATTTGCAGGACTCTACAGGTGCAGGGCATTGTATGTTTGAGCATTCTTATAGACTCTCATCAGGGAAACAGAAGTACTGGCAGCATTCTTATAGACTTTCACCAGGGAAATAGAAGTACTGGCAGCCTTCTTATAGACTTTCACCAGGGAAATAGTAGTACTGACAGCATTCTTATAGACTTTCACCAGGGAAATAGAAGTACTGGCAGCCTTCTTATAGACTTTCACCAGGGAAATAGTAGTACTGGCAGCATTCTTATAGACTTTCACCAGGGAAATAGAAGTACTGGCAGCCTTCTTATAGACTTTCACCAGGGAAATAGTAGTACTGACAGCATTCTTATAGACTCTCACCAGGGAAATAGAAGTACTGGCAATATTCTTATAGACTCTCACCAGGGAAACAGAGATACTGATGAGCATTCTTATAGACTCTCACCAGGGAAATAGAAGTACTGGCAGCATTCTTATAGACTCTCACCAGGGAAATAGAAGTACTGGCAGCATTCTTATAGACTCTCACCAGAGAAACAGAGGTACTCACGAGCATTCTTATAAACTCTCACTAGGGAAATAGAAGTGCTGGCAGCATTCTTATATACTCTCACCAGAGAAACAGAGGTACTCACGAGCATTCTTATAGACTCCCACCAGAGAAACAGAGGTACTCACGAGCATTCTTATAGACTCTCACTAGGGAAATAGAAGTACTGGCAGCATTCTTATAGACTCTCACCAGAGAAACAGAGGTACTCACGAGCATTCTTATAGACTCTCACCAGGGAAACAGAAGTACTGGCAAGCATTCTTATAGACTCTCACCAGGGAAATAGAGGTACTGATGAGCATTCTTATAGACTCTCACTAGGGAAATAGAAGTACTGGCAGCATTCTTATAGACTCTCACCAGAGAAACAGAGGTACTCACGAGCATTCTTATAGACTCTCACCAGGGAAACAGAAGTACTGGCAAGCATTCTTATAGACTCTCACCAGGGAAATAGAGGTACTGATGAGCATTCTTATAGACTCTCACTAGGGAAATAGAAGTACTGGCAGCATTCTTATAGACTCTCACCAGAGAAACAGAGGTACTCACGAGCATTCTTATAGACTCTCACCAGGGAAACAGAAGTACTGGCAAGCATTCTTATAGACTCTCACCAGGGAAATAGAGGTACTGATGAGCATTCTTATAGACTCTCACCAGGGAAACAGTGGTACTGGCAAACGTTCTTATAGACTCTCACCAGAGAAACAGAGGTACTGACGAGCATTCTTATAGACTCTCACCAGAGAAACAGAGGTACTGACGAGCATTCTTATAGACTCTCACCAGGTAAACAGAGGTACTGACGAGCATTCTTATAGACTCTCACCAGGGAAATAGTAGTACTGGCAGCATTCTTATAGACTCTCACCAGGGAAATAGAGGTACTGGCAGCATTCTTATAGACTCTCACCAGGGAAATAGTAGTACTGGCAGCATTCTTATAGACTCTCACCAGGGAAATAGTAGTACTGGCAGCATTCTTATAGACTCTCACCAGAGAAACAGAGGTATTGACGAGCATTCTTATAGACTCTCACTAGGGAAATAGTAGTACTGGCAGCATTCTTATAGACTCTCACCAGGGAAATAGTAATACTGGCAGCATTCTTATAGACTCTCACCAGAGAAACAGAGGTACTCACGAGCATTCTTATAGACTCTCACCAGAGAAACAGAGGTACTGACGAGCATTCTTATAGACTCTCACCAGGGAAACAGAAGTACTGGCGAGCATTCTTATAGACTCTCACCAGAGAAACAGAGGTACTCACGAGCATTCTTATAGACTCTCACCAGGGAAACAGAAGTACTGACGAGCATTCTTATAGACTCTCACCAGAGAAACAGAGGTACTCACGAGCATTCTTATAGACTCTCACCAGGGAAACAGAAGTACTGGCGAGCATTCTTATAGACTCTCACAAGAGAAACAGAGGTACTGACGAGCATTCTTATAGACTCTCACCAGAGAAACAGAGGTACTCACGAGCATTCTTATAGACTCTCACCAGAGAAACAGAAGTACTGGCAGCATTCTTATAGACTCTTACCAGGGAAATAGAAATACTAGCAGCATTCTTATAGACTCTCACCAGGGAAACAGAAGTACTGGCGAGCATTCTTATAGACTCTCACCAGAGAAACAGAGGTACTGACGAGCATTCTTAAAGACTCTCACTAGGGAAATAGAAGTACTGGCAGCATTCTTATAGACTCTCACCAGAGAAGCAGAGGTACTGACGAGCATTCTTATAGACTCTCACCAGAGAAACAGAAGTACTGGCGAGCATTCTTATAGACTCTCACCAGGGAAACAGAAGTACTGGCAGCATTCTTATAGACTCTCACCAGAGAAACAGAATTACTGGCAGCATTCTTATAGACTCTCACCAGAGAAACAGAAGTACTGGCAGCATTCTTATAGACTCTCATGTATTTTGTAGTCAGGTCTTTGTTTTGCAAAGGGACATAGAACCCAAAATGTTTCTTTTGTGATTAAGATAGAACATACAATTTTACACTGTCCAGTTTACTTCTATTATCAGATTTGCTTCATTCTCCTGATATCCTTTGTTGAAAAAAGCAGCAATGAACTACTGGTAGCTAGCTGAAAACATCAGGTAAGTCAATGGCAAGAGACATATATGTGCAACCACCAATCATCTCTAGCTCCCAGCAGTGCAATGCTACTCTTGTGGCTACCTAAGTATGCTTTCCAAAACAGGATACCAAGAGAACAAGACAAGTTAAATAAAAGATATTTTTTTAAAATGGGATTCTCTGTCTGAATCATGGAATGTGGGTTTTATGACCCTTTAATTGCTGGTATTCTTGTTTTTTTTGTTTTTTTTAATTACTTTAATTTCCCTTTAAGATTATTAATGCCCCCCCCCCCCTATTCTCTTCTCCTTCTGTGTTATTCCGTGCAGCCTATTCGCTATAGTTCGCATATCTCTCTGATTTTTATATCAGTTACATGGACACATCACAAATCCTCTGTGCATCCAGTTTATGTCTCCAGCCTCAATTCACTAAACATCATCATGACCCCCTGCTATATACAAAATACACAGCTGTTTAGTGAATATTCATGGCATATCTCAGTTATTGAAAAGCTATAATTCACTAGAGACCCTGTCCATCCCTATGAAACCTAGGCTTCTGCTTCACATGTTACTGCATGCAGGCAATACCCAAAGCAAGAAGGTTTTATGTATAATATTTATAGTCTTCATGTGTTTATTAGCCTCTAAAGGGGCACAAAACAGGAAATTGCACGTTTCTCTAAGTATAGTGTTGTTTTGAGATTTTACAAGATGAACCAACCTACACAACATAATGTATTTTCATTTGGAGCATATGTTTAAGGCAATGAGATTTATTGTAAATAGATTCTCTGCACTGAAGTTTGCCTAAAATAAATAAATCATAAAGCTTCTGAAGTTGGTCTCTCCCTCCCCCATACAGTAGGACGTTTGGTGCAGTACTGCTACTTTTTCGTGTGCTGAGGACTGGCCTGAGGCTTGTAGTGTTCTCACAATGGGTAGGGAGATCAGCCAGCAGCAGCAGATTATCATTGTGACGTGACGCACCTGTCGGGTGGGTACTGTGGGTGGCTGACATGATCCTTTTGTTGTTATCCTTCCTCCACAACCTAAGCCTCAGAGATGTTTAATTGGTAGCTGCAAATGCCACTGGCAATGACATGGTGCCTGTAAGTCACAATACTGTGGCCCATGTGTGGTGTCAATCAAATAAATACAGTAATACTATTAAAGGGACATTAAACTACTGGAGACAGCCTAAACAGTAAAGTGACAACTCACCATGATATTGGGGTGTCCTTCTGTTTTTGCAGAAGTCTTCAGAGTTTTCTCTTATTTTAATCATTTACATGTGCTGTTTGGTGACGCTTAAAGGGACATGAAACCCAAATTTTTTTATTTCATGATATAGAAAGAGTATGCAATTTTAACAACTTTCTAATTTACTTCTATTTTCTAATTTGCTTAATTTTCTTGATATTATTTGCGGAAAAGCATATCTAGATAGGCTCATTAGCTGCTGATTGGTGACTGCACATGGATGCCTCGTGTGATTGGCTCACCCATGTGCATTGCTATTTCTTCAACAAAGGATATATAAAAAATTAAGCAAATTAGATAATAGAAGTAAATTGGAATGTTGTTTAAACTTTTATTCTCTACTTGAATTATAAAAGAAATTGTTTTGGTTTAGTGTCCCTTTAAAGGGACACTAAATGCTAAAAATGTTTTTCTTTAATGATTCAGATAGAGCATGCAATTTTAAGCAACTTTCTAATTTACTCCTATTATCATTTGTTCTTCGTTCTCTTGCTATCTTTATTTAAAAAGCAGGAATGTGATGCATAGGAACCGGCCCCATTATCGGTTGAGAACCTGGGTTATGCTTGCTTACTGGTGGGTAAATGTCAGCCTCCAATAAGCAAGCACTACCCATGGTGCTGTACCTAAAATGGACTGGCTGCTAAGATTTACATTCATGATTTTCAAATAAAGGTAGCAAGAGAATGAAGAAAAATTGATAAAAGGAGAATATTAGAAAGTTGATTAAAATTGCATGCTCTATCTGAATCTTAAAAGAAAAAATTTGGGTTCAGTGTCCCTTTAACATCTGCATAATGGGTGCCCGCCGGGCGGGGACCATAAATAGGCCTGGGCATTTTAAGGGCCCCTCCCTTGTTATTTAACCATACACCACAACTGACAAGTACTTTATAATGTACTAGCTTGAGTGTAAATTGCGTTTTCATAATCTTATTTGTGTGAGTATTGCACTTGGTGGTTTGCGTTCATATTACAAGTTGAAAGTAAGAAGTTTGCGTTCAGGCACAATTACAGTGAGAGTGGAAATTATCATGAACTGATTTCCAGAGAAATCACATTTGCGTGACACTGGTTACACATTAAACGTTCTGCTTGTACCTGAACAGCGTTGCTATAGGATATATAAGGATGCTCTATGATGCTAACGTTGAATGTATTGCTTTCATGAGTTTAGGTACAGGTCTTGGCATTGGAGGTTTAGGAAATAGAGAAGTAGATAGTGAGTTCTTGTGAGTCAGTGAGTTAGTGTGTCAGTAGTCAGTCTAGCGTGTTAGCGAGTAACAAGTCTACTCACTAACACGCTAGACTGACAAGACGCTACTGGCACACTAACACCAGTGTACGTTTTTGGTTGTGTGAGTGTATGAGGGATGTTATGTTTGTTATAAACATTCGAAAACCAGAAATAACGTTTGATTCCCAAATTTCAATGGATTTTATCTCTTATCAACATTTGATTGTCCAAAACAAATGTCCACAGGCTCAGAAGCAGCATTGCACTGCTGGGAGCTAGCTGATTGGTCATTGGACATATATGTCTCTTGTCATTGGCTTTTTTCGACTAGCTCCCAGTAATTCATTGCTGCTTTTTCAACAAAGGATTCTAGGAGAATGAAGCAAATCTGATAATATAAGTAAACTGGACAGTTGTTTAAAATTGTATGCTTTATCTTGATCACAAAAGAAACAATTTGGGTTCTACGTCCCTTTGCAAAACAAAGACCTGCCTACAAAATACACAAAAAACTCTGGACGAACTGCTTACTCCCTGGAACATTATGGGCCCTCAGACAGGGAGGAGAACCTCCCTGCTGAAAAGTCACTCTCCACTCCTGTTGCTTAGCCTACAGGAAGCTGGGCCTACAGAAGATCCCTATGACCTTCCCCAACCAATCTCTTACGGCTAGATTATGAGTTTTGCGTTAGAGGCTGTGCGGTGCTAACGAGCAGTTTTCCCTCACCGCTCACTTACAGACAGCGCTGATATTACGAGTTTTCAGAAACCCGTCGTTAAAAGACAAGAAGTGAGCGTTGAGCAAAATTTTGCTCATTACCGCACTCCAATACCTGAGCTGCATAAGTCAGCGGTGAACTGGTGTAACGTGCTCTTGCACAATTTCCCCGTAGGAATCAACGGGGAGAGCCGGCTGAAAAAAAGTCTAACACCTGCAAAAAAGCAGCGTTTAGCTCCTAACGCAGCCCTATTGATTCCTATGGGGAAATAAAAGTTATGTTTACACCTAACACCCTAAAATGAACCCCGAGTCTAAACACCCCTAATCTTACACTTATTAACCCCTAATCTGCCACCCCCGACATCGCCGACACCTGCATTATATTATTAACCCCTAATCTGCCGCTCCGGACATCGCCGCCACCTACATTATACTTATGAACCCCTAATCTGCTGCCCCAACATCGTTGACACCTACATTATATTTATTAACCCCTAATCTGCCTTCCCCAATGTCTCCGCAACCTACCTACATTTATTAACCCCTAATCTGCCGCCCCCAACGTCGCCGCCACTATAATAAACATATTAACCCCTAAACCGCTGCACTCCCGCCTCTTTTGTCTTTTAACAACGGGTTTCTGAAAACTCGTAATATCAGCGCTGTCTGTAAGTGAGCGGTGAGGGAAAACTGCTCTTTAGCACCGCACAGCCTCTAACGCAAAACTCATAATCTAGCCGTAAGAGATTGGTTGTGTAAAGTCTATTTCAACTATGTAAGTGGAACGCAACTGCAGATCAATTATTGTTTTGTATCACCAGGGTTTTTGGGCAATTTAGGTGAGCATAGACCAGTAAACCTGTGGTGAATTAATATTAAGTTAGAGGTTCAATGCTGTTAGTACTATCACAACATGAATCCTTCTAAGCACAATATTTCCAATACTGTTAGACTGGCACAGTATGGAAAAAATAATGAAAAAAATGATAGAAGAAAGATATGCTTCTAATTTAAAGAACTTGAGAGAACAAAAATTCTTTTTTAAGCTTACCTTAAATAAACATGTAATGCAGGAGAGAGTTGGATAATCCTTGTAAGAAGTAAACTTGGTTTGCAAGAGATATACTTTTAACAAGTCACAGAGAATGCTTCAGTTGTCTTGTAGCTGCTACTTTGTAACTGTGTTTATTGAGAGCAGCTGCTGCAGAGTAAGAGAGGAATTTGGCAAGATGCCCAGACTTGCGGTTGCAAAACCAAGTAACAGTTTTTATTTTGAAATAGTTAAATCCTCTTCAGTTCAAGCTTGTAAACTTAGAGCTCAAAGTCTTGTTCTTAAAGCAGCATATATATTATGAAGTGAGAAAGGAGACAGTGATTCCCCAGTATGAAATAGTGTGCAGAGTAATTTAGAAAACTGCAGTGCCTGTCAGCTCCAGTTAAATTAAGAGTGATGCTGTAAGTGTACAATAACAATTCAGCAGTTAAGTTCTCTATTAGTATGCATGGAATAAAATTAAGAGGTAATTTAGCTGTAAGTCCAAGGATGCAAACAGGATATTTCAGGGGATGTAATCCTTGTAGAAAATAGTCCAGAGTAATCCAAGCAAACAGTCCTTTGTGAAAGCAGTTGGTTTGAGAAAAACAATGCAGCTCAGAGACTGTGTGTAAGCTGTT
The DNA here is from genome assembly GCF_027579735.1 of Bombina bombina. Taxonomy (NCBI): domain Eukaryota; kingdom Metazoa; phylum Chordata; class Amphibia; order Anura; family Bombinatoridae; genus Bombina; species Bombina bombina. The sequence continues at coordinate 63,976,304 of NC_069505.1, forward strand.
ACTCCTGCTAATGAAAATAACTAATCACCTGTTTGCTGACAGGTGGAGCCTTAAGTAACATGAAAGTGAGAGAACCATGTGATGAGAAGTGAGAGAAGTAAAACATGAAATGGAATCCTGACATAAGCCCCCCTTCAAGGAAGCCGATCCTCGGCTTGATGCCTGGGTCTATGTGGATAGCGTCTATGGAAGCGGGAGAGCAACCGAGGGGCATTGATGTGGGTGTGCGGTTCCCAACTGTCGTCATCTGGCGAGAAACCCTTCCACCTCACAAGGTATTGCAACTGACCATTGTAGTATCTAGAGTCCAATAGGTCTTGGACCTCAAATATGTCAACATCCAAGGTCACCGGATCAGGGGGAAGAATAGTTTTAGTCGTTGAGGTAGAGGAAGCCGGTTTCAGGAGCGAGACATGGAAGGTGGGGTGAATAGGTAATGATGATGGAAGATCAAGAGTAACTGCACTGGCATTAACAATATTGCTTACTGTAAAGGGTCAGATAAATAAGCCAGCTAATTTTTTACTGGGAACAGGTATTTTGATATTTTTGGTTGAAAGCCAGACTTTATCTCCTACTGCATAGACAGGAGAAGGTCTTCTACGGAGATCATAGTACTTCTTTTGTATAGCTTGTGCGTTCTGGATGTTTAGACGCAAGGAATGAAAATTCTCCGCTATCTTTTGTAGAAGGTCAACCGGTTGAGAAGTTGGGGCAATTGAGTCATGGATGAAGAAGTTAGGGTGGAAAGCGTAATTCGCAAAGAATGGAGACAAATTGGTTGAACTGTTTTTACTATTATTATATGCAAATTCTGCCATGTATAGGTACCGGGCCCACTCTGTTTGTTGGTATGAGCAGTAACAGCGGATGTACTGTTCAAGCCATTGGTTTAACCTTTCAGTTTGACCATTGGTCTGCGGATGGAAGGCTGTACTAAGTCGATGATCAATCTGTAGATGTTGGGCGAGGGATTTCCAGAATTTTGAAGTAAATTGAGCTCCTCTGTCGGTTGTTATGTTCGGGATCCCATGGAAGCGTACAACCAAATTCAGGAAAAGTTGAGCAGTCTCCGTGGATGTGGGTACCTTGTGATACGGAATGAATAAAGCCATCTTTGTGAGAATATCTGTAACAACAAGAATAGTATTAAATCCAGAACTTAAAGGAAGTTCAACAATAAAGTCCATACCTATATGAGCCCAAGGTCTTTCAGGGATATCCATAGGTATTAGGTGACCATAAGGTTTATTTCTATCCTTTTTAGAAGTGATACAGATATCACAGTGTTGTATATAGTTATGGACGGAATCAGACATGTTTGGCCACCAATAAAGTCTTGATAAGAGATCTAATGTCCTTTTGATACCAGGGTGTCCAAGCAAAGGAGGATCATGATGTTGTTTAATCAAGTCATTCCTGAGAGATTCTGGGATATATAGCTTGGAGTCGTGATAATAGAAATCAGCATTTTGAGTCAGATGTAGATGGGATCTCTGATTATCTGACTGTAGAGCAGTAAGGAGTTGAGTTTTAAATGTAGGCATCAGGCCCAAGAATTTGTCTGCAGGTATGACGGAAGTAACTTCTTGAGAATTTGGTGGTCTGGGATCTCTCCTGGAGAGAGAGTCAGCCTTCCCATTTTTAGATCCAGGTCTGTATACTATAAGATAGTTAAACCTGCTAAAGTACAGGCTCCATCTTACTTGTCTACTGGACAGAGTTTTATTTTTCTGCAGGAATTCCAGGTTGCGATGATCTGTATAGATTATGATAGGTTGTACTGTGCCCTCTAGAAGATGTCTCCATGTATCGAAAGCACGTTTAATTGCGAGAAGTTCTTTTTCTCCGATGGAGTAGTTAATCTCGGCTGGAGAGAGTAGCTTAGAATAGAAAGCTACTGGATGAAGTGGTTGTGTAAGACTTTTCCTTTGGGAGAGAATAGCGCCAAGAGCAAAATCTGAAGAGTCGACCTCGAGGACGAATTGGAGGGAAGGATCTGGAAATTGTAGTATAGGTGCATTAGTGAATGAGGTCTTCAGGTTGCGAAAGGCCTCATAGGCATCTTTATCCCAACGGAATGGCACACAGGTGCTGGTGAGTCTAGAAAGAGGTTTTATCTTTTGGGAGAAGTTCCTAATAAATTTGCGGTAATAATTACTGAAACCTAGAAAGCGTTGTAATTCTTTTCTGTTAGTGGGTTGTGGCCAGTTTCTCACGGCTTCTACCTTATTTTCTTGCATTTGAATGCCATTGGGTCCTATACTGTAACCCAGGAAATCAATTTCAGTAACGTGGAAAAGACACTTCTCAAGTTTAGCGTAAAGTCTATGCACTTGCAGTCTTGACAAGACCCAGCTAACATGCTTCACGTGATCTTCTAAAGTTTTGGAATAAATAAGGATGTCGTCCAGGTATACCACAACGCAGATGTCAAGAAGGTCATGGAAAACATCATTCACGAAAAACTGAAATGTGGCCGGAGCATTAGTAAGCCCGAAGGGCATTACAAGATATTCAAAGAGACCATATCTCGTACGGAATGCGGTCAACCACTCATCACCCTCTCTTATTCGAACAAGATTATAAGCCCCTCTAAGATCAAGCTTGGTAAAAATTTTTGCATCTTGAAGGCGTTCGATAAGTTCGGGGATGAGTGGTAAGGGATACCGGTTTTTGATGGTTATTTTGTTCAACTCCCTAAAATCAATTATAGGTCGAAGTGAGTTGTCTTTGTTTCTGACAAAGAAGAAACCAGCTGCGGCAGGTGAAACAGAGGGGCGAATAAAGCCTTTTTTCAGGTTTTCATCTAAATAGGTTTTAAGATGGTCCAACTCTGGTTGACAGAGAGGGTATAGATGGCTGTATGGAGGTGTGGTTCCTGGTTTGAGGTCAATAGGACAGTCGTAGGTCCGATGAGGAGGTAAGCTGTCTGCCTCCTTTTTGCTGAAGACTTCTTTAAATTTGTCGTAAGCTTTGGTGATACTGGGCACTTCAGTAATATGTAAAAGAGTTGTAGGATGTAAGCAACTTCGTTGACAGTATTTAGAATTAAATTTGATGTCAAGAGAACTCCAAGTTATTGTTGGTTCATGTAATCGAAGCCATTGTAAACCTAAGACAATAGGGAAGAGTGGAGAACTGATAATATCAAACGTGATATATTCTTGATGTGAGTAAAAGGTGGTAACCAGAATGGGGATGGTATGTTGTATTATAGGTCCTGAAGAAATTTCAGACCCATCCACTACTCGAATAAAAACAGGAGACAATTTTTTTATGAGTGGTATTTTATTTGTTAATGCAATAGAAGCATCCATGTAGTTTCCTTGTGCGCCTGTATCAATTATGGCCTCTTTCTTCAGCTGTTTGCAGCCCCACTGTAAAGAGAGGGGTAGAATACAGTGAATGGGTTTATCATATACCAATAGAGAAGTCAAACTAGAAAATGACTTACGGTTCTTGTTCTTGCGTAGAGATGGACAATCCTGAACAGAGTGAGCAGCGGAACCGCAATACATGCAAAGTCCCTTGGATTTACGTCTGAATCTTTCTTCAGAAGTGAGGGGGCCTCGAATGAAGACAATTTCCATAGCCTCTGGAGCACTGCTAGAAGAATGAGCAGTGGAAGTTGTTTGAATGGGGTGAGTAGGTCTTTTATAGGAGGGCTCTGTGTGCTGGCGTTCCGTCTTTCTTTCTCTTAATCTCCTATCAATCTGCATAACCAATCTCATAAATGCTTCCAAAGAGTCTGGGATATCTATACGAGCAAGTTCATCTTTCACCTGATCAGACAGACCTAATCTAAATTGACTTTTAAGAGCAACTGCATTCCATTGGGAATCAATAGCTTGTTGTTTAAATTCAGTAATATAGGTCTCGACTGGTCGGTTGCCTTGTTTTAACTTCCTCAGTTTATCATCCGCTGTATGTTGGAGGTTGGAATCTGAATATAACTCATCCATAACAGCAAGGAATGACTGTAAAGAGGACAGAAGAGGGCTGTTTGACTCAAACAAAGTATCTGCCCAAATACGGGGTTCCCCACGTAGATAAGTAATCATGCTCAACACCTTGGTCCTGTCATTAGGATATGTGACAGGTTTCAGATTAAATGTTAGTACACAAGCATTTCTGAATTGACGATACTGACGTCTGTCACCATGGAAAAAATCTGGTGGAGCAATGATTGGCTCAGTAACAGGCTGTGCAGGAACAGGTTTGCTAGAAACTGAATCTTGAATAACCTTCCTAAGGGTCTCATTCTCTACTTTTAAATCCCTGAGACCCTGGTTAAGTTCATCCACTCGTTTAGAAAGGTTATAAACAATTGTTGGGAGATCTGCTGGTTCCATTGTAAGGCTTAGTTATTATGTATATGTAAAGTCTATTTCAACTATGTAAGTGGAACGCAACTGCAGATCAATTATTGTTTTGTATCACCAGGGTTTTTGGGCTATTTAGGTGAGCATAGACCAGTAAACTTGTGGTGAATTAATATTAAGTTAGAGGTTCAATGCTGTTAGTACTATCACAACATGAATCCTTCTAAGCACAATATTTCCAATACTGTTAGACTGGCACAGTATGGAAAAAATAATGAAAAAAATGATAGAAGAAAAATATGCTTCTAATTTAAAGAACTTGAGAGAACAAAAATTATTTTTTAAGCTTACATTAAATAAACATGTAATGCAGGAGAGAGTTGGTTAATCCTTGTAAGAAGTAAACTTGGTTTGCAAGAGATATACTTTTAACAAGTCACAGAGAATGCTTCAGTTGTCTTGTAGCTGCTACTTTGTAACTGTGTGAGAGAACCATGTGATGAGAAGTGAGAGAAGTAAAACATGATATGGAATCCTGACAGGTTGGGGAAGGTCTTAGGGATCTTCTGTAGGCCCAGCTTTCTGTAGGCTGAGCAATAGGAGTGGAAAGTGACTTTTCACTCCGGACATCGCCGCCACCTACATTATACTTATGAACCCCTAATCTGCTGCCCCCAACATCGCTGACACCTACATTATATTATTAACCCCTAATCTGCCGTCCCTAACATCACCGCCACCTACCTACATTTATTAACCCCTAATCTGCCGCCCCCAACGTCGCCGCCAGCCCGCCACTATATTAAAATTATTAATCCCTAAACCTAAATCTAACCCTAAACCTAACACCCACTAACTTAAATATAATTTAAATAAATCTAAATAAAAATTACTCTCATTAACTAAATTATTCCTATTTAAAACTAAATACTTACCTATAAAATAAACCCTAAGCTAGCTACAATATAACTAATAGTTACATTGTAGCTATCTTAGGCCTAGATTTGGAGTTCGACGGTAAAAGGGCTGTTAACGCTCCGCGGGCTTTTTTCTGGCCGCACCATAAATTTAACTCTGGTATCGAGAGTTCAAACAAATGCTGCGTTAGGCTCCAAAAAAGGAGCGTAGAGCATTTTTACCGCAAATGCAACTCTCGATACCAGAGTTGCTTACGGACGCGGCCGGCCTCAAAAACGTGCTCGTGCACGATTCTCCCATAGGAAACAATGGGGCTGTTTGAGCTGAAAAAAAACAGCTGCAAAAAAGCAGCGTTCAGCTCCTAACGCAGCCCCATTGTTTCCTATGGGGAAACACTTCCTACGTCTGCACCTAACACCCTAACATGTACCCCGAGTCTAAACACCCCTAACCTTACACTTATTAACCCCTATTCTGCCGCCCCCGCTATCGCTGACCCCTGCATATTTTTTTTAACCCCTAATCTGCCGCTCCGTAAACCGCCGCAACCTACGTTATCCCTATGTACCCCTAATCTGCTGCCCTAACATCGCCGACCCCTATATTATATTTATTAACCCCTAATCTGCCCCCCTCAACGTCGCCTCCACCTGCCTACACTTATTAACTCCTAATCTGCCGAGCGGACCTGAGCGCTACTATAATAAAGTTATTAACCCCTAATCCGCCTCACTAACCCTATCATAAATAGTATTAACCCCTAATCTGCCCTCCCTAACATCGCCGACACCTACCTTCAATTATTAACCCCTAATCTGCCGAGCGGACCTCACCGCTACTATAATAAATGTATTAACCCCTAAAGCTAAGTCTAACCCTAACACTAACACCCCCCTAAGTTAAATATAATTTAAATCTAGCGAAATTAATTATCTCTTATTAAATAAATTAATCCTATTTAAAGCTAAATACTTACCTGTAAAATAAATCCTAATATAGCTACAATATAAATTATAATTATATTATAGCTATTTTAGGATTAATATTTATTTTACAGGCAACTTGGTATTTATTTTAACCAGGTACAATAGCTATTAAATAGTTAAGAACTATTTAATAGCTACCTAGTTAAAATAATAACAAATGTACCTGTAAAATAAATCCTAACCTAAGATATAATTAAACCTAACACTACCCTATCAATAAATTAATTAAATAAACTACCTACAATTACCTACAATTAACCTAACACTACACTATCAATAAATTAATTAAACACAATTGCTACAAATAAATACAATTAAATAAACTAGCTAAAGTACAAAAAATAAAAAAGAACTAAGTTACAAAAAATAATAAAATATTTACAAACATAAGAAAAATATTACAACAATTTTAAACTAATTACACCTACTCTAAGCCCCCTAATAAAATAACAAAGCACCCCAAAATAAAAAATTCCCTACCCTATTCTAAATTAAAAAAGTTACAAGCTCTTTTACCTTACCAGCCCTGAACAGGGCCCTTTGCGGGGCATGCCCCAAGAAATTCAGCTCTTTTGCCTGTAAAAGAATAAATACAATACCCCCCCCCAACATTACAACCCACCACCCACATACCCCTAATCTAACCCAAACCCCCCTTAAAGAAACCTAACACTAAGCCCCTGAAGATCTTCCTACCTTGTCTTCACCATACCAGGTTCACCGATCCGTCCTGGCTCCAACATCTTCATCCAACCCAAGCGGGGGTTGGCGATCCATCATCCGGTGCTGAAGAGGTCCAGAAGAGGCTCCAAAGTCTTCCTCCTATCCGGCAAGAAGAGGACATCCGGACCGGCAAACATCTTCTCCAAGCGGCATCTTCAATCTTCTTCCATCCGGTGCGGAGCGGGTCCATCTTGAAGCAGGCGACGCGGATCCATCCTCTTCTTCCGTTGTCTCCCGACGAATGACGGTTCCTTTAAGGGACGTCATCCAAGATGGCGTCCCTCGAATTCCGATTGGCTGATAGGATTCTATCAGCCAATCGGAATTAAGGTCGGAATTTTCTGATTGGCTGATGGAATCAGCCAATCAGAATCAAGTTCAATCCGATTGGCTGATCCAATCAGCCAATCAGATTGAGCTCGCATTCTATTGGCTGATCGGAACAGCCAATAGAATGCGAGCTCAATCTGATTGGCTGATTGGATCAGCCAATCGGATTGAACTTGATTCTGATTGGCTGATTCCATCAGCCAATCAGAAAATTCCTACCTTAATTCCGATTGGCTGATAGAATCCTATCAGCCAATCGGAATTCGAGGGACGCCATCTTGGATGACGTCCCTTAAAGGAACCGTCATTCGTCGGGAGACAACGGAAGAAGAGGATGGATCCGCGTCACCTGCTTCAAGATGGACCCGCTCCGCACCGGATGGAAGAAGATTGAAGATGCCGCTTGGAGAAGATGTTTGCCGGTCCGGATGTCCTCTTCTTGCCGGATAGGAGGAAGACTTTGGAGCCTCTTCTGGACCTCTTCAGCACCGGATGATGGATCGCCAACCCCCGCTTGGGTTGGATGAAGATGTTGGAGCCAGGACGGATCGGTGAACCTGGTATGGTGAAGACAAGGTAGGAAGATCTTCAGGGGCTTAGTGTTAGGTTTCTTTAAGGGGGGTTTGGGTTAGATTAGGGGTATGTGGGTGGTGGGTTGTAATGTTGGGGGGGGGGTATTGTATTTATTCTTTTACAGGCAAAAGAGCTGAATTTCTTGGGGCATGCCCCGCAAAGGGCCCTGTTCAGGGCTGGTAAGGTAAAAGAGCTTGTAACTTTTTAAATTTAGAATAGGGTAGGGAATTTTTTATTTTGGGGGGCTTTGTTATTTTATTAGGGGGCTTAGAGTAGGTGTAATTAGTTTAAAATTGTTGTAATATTTTTATTATGTTTGTAAATATTTTATTATTTTTTGTAACTTAGTTCTTTTTTATTTTTTGTACTTTAGCTAGTTTATTTAATTGTATTTATTTGTAGCAATTGTGTTTAATTAATTTATTGATAGTGTAGTGTTAGGTTAATTGTAGGTAATTGTAGGTAGTTTATTTAATTAATTTATTGATAGGGTAGTGTTAGGTTTAATTATATCTTAGGTTAGGATTTATTTTACAGGTAAATTTGTTATTATTTTAACTAGGTAGCTATTAAATAGTTCTTAACTATTTAATAGCTATTGTACCTGGTTAAAATAAATACCAAGTTGCCTGTAAAATAAATATTAATCCTAAAATAGCTATAATATAATTATAATTTATATTGTAGCTATATTAGGATTTATTTTACAGGTAAGTATTTAGCTTTAAATAGGAATAAGTTATTTAATAAGAGTTAATTTATTTAGTTAGATGTAAATTATATTTAACTTAGGGGGGTGTTAGTATTAGGGTTAGACTTAGCTTTAGGGGTTAATACATTTATTAGAATAGCGGTGAGCTCCGGTCGGCAGATTAGGGGTTAATAATTGAAGGTAGGTGTCGGCGATGTTAGGGAGGGCAGATTAGGGGTTAATACTATTTATGATAGGGTTAGTGAGGCGGGTTAGGGGTTAATAACTTTATTATAGTAGCGCTCAGGTCCGCTCGGCAGATTAGGGGTTAATAAGTGTAGGCAGGTGTCGGCGACGTTGAGGGGGGCAGATTAGGGGTTAATAAATATAATATAGGGGTCGGCGGTGTTAGGGGTAGCAGATTAGGGGTACATAGGGATAACGTAGGTGGCGGCGCTTTGCGGTCGGAAGATTAGGGGTTAATTATTTTAAGTAGCTGGCGGCGACGTTGTGGGGGGCAGGTTAGGGGTTAATAAATGTAATACAGGGGTCGGCGGGGTTAGGGGCAGCAGATTAGGGGTACATAAGTATAACGTAGGTGGCGGTCGGCAGATTAGGGGTTAAAAATTTAAATCGAGTGGCGGCGATGTGGGGGGAGCTCGGTTTAGGGGTACATAGGTAGTTTATGGGTGTTAGTGTACTTTAGGGTACAGTAGTTAAGAGCTTTATGAACCGGCGTTAGCCAGAAAGCTCTTAACTCCTGCTATTTTCAGGCGGCTGGAATTTTGTCGTTAGAGCTCTAACGCTCACTTCAGAAACTACTCTAAATACCGACGTTAGAAAGATCCCATTGAAAAGATAGGATACGCAAATGGCGTAGGGGGATCTGCGGTATGGAAAAGTCGCGGCTGAAAAGTGAGCGTTAGACCCTTTAATCACTGACTCCAAATACCAGCGGGCGGCCAAAACCAGCGTTAGGAGCCTCTAACGCTGGTTTTGACGGCTACCGCCGAACTCCAAATCTAGGCCATAGGGTTTATTTTTATTTTACAGGCAAGTTTGTATTTATTTTAACTAGGTAGAATAGTTATTAAATTGTTATTAACTATTTAATAACTACCTAGCTAAAATAAAGACAACTTTACCTGTAAAATAAAACCTAACCTAAGTTACACTAACACCTAACACTACAATATAATTAAATAAATTAACTAAATTAAATACAATTACCTAAATTAAATTAAATTAGCTATAGTACAAAAAACAACAACACTAAATTACAGAAAATAATAAACAAATTACAGATATTTAAACTAATTACAACTAATGTAATAGCCCTATTAAAATAAAAAAGCCTCCCCAAAAACAAAATAAAAAAAAACCCTAGCCTAAACTAAACTACCAATAGCCCTTTAAAGGGCCTTTTTGCGGGGCATTGCCCCAAAGTAATCAGCTCTTTTACCTGTAAAAAAATAAAAACAACCCCCCAAATGTAAAACCCACCACCCACAAAACCGACCCCCCCCCCATTAAATCCTATCTAAAAAAAAACTAAGCTCCCCATTGCCCTGAAAAGGGCATTTGGATGGGCATTTCCCTTAAAAGGGCAGTTAGCCCTTTTGCTGCTCAAACCCTAACCTAAAAATAAAACCCACCCAATAAACCCTTAAAAAAACACTAACCCCCTGAAGATCGACTTACCGGGAGACGTCTTCATCCAAGCCGGGCCGAAGTCCTAAAAGAAGCCGGGAGAAGTCTTCATCCAATACGGGCGAAGTGGTCCTCCAGACGGGCAGAAGTCTTCATCCAGACGGCATCTTCTATCTTCATCCATCCTGCGTGGAGCGGGTCCATCTTCAAAACATCTGATTGCATCAGCCAATAGGATTTTTTCTACCTTAATTCCATCTTGGATCACGTCACTTAAAGGTACCTTCATTCAGCTTTAGTCGTCGGAAGAAGAGGATGCTCCGCGTCGGATGTCTTGAAGATGGACCCGCTCCACGCCGGATGGATGAAGATAGAAGATGTCGTCTGGATGAAGACTTCTGCCCGTGTGGAGGACTACTTCGTCCGGCTTGGATGAAGATTTCTCCCGGCTTCATTGAGGACTTCGGCTCGGCTTGGATGAAGACGTCTCCCGGTAAGTCAATCTTCCCAGTGTTAGTGTTAGTTTTTTTAAGGGTGTATTGGGTGGGTTTTATTTTTAGGTTAGGGACTTTGGGCTGCAATAGAGCTAACTGCCCTTTTAAGGGCAATGACCTTCCAAATGCCCTTTTCAGGGTAATGGGGAGCTTAGGTTTTTTTTAGATAGTATTTTATTTGGGGGATAGGTTGTGTGGATGGTGGGTTTTACTGTTGGGGGGGTTGTTTGTATTTTTTTTTACAGGTAAAAAAAGCTGATTACTTTGGGGCAATGCCCCTCAAAATGCCCTTTTAAGGGCTATTGGTAGTTTAGTTTAGGCTAGAGTTTTTTTTTATTTTGGGGGGGCTTTTTTATTTTAATAGGGCTATTAGATTAGGTGTAATTAGTTTAAATATCTGTAATTTGTTTATTATTTTCTGTAATTTAGTGAGGGGGGGTTGTACTTTAGCTAATTTAATTTAATTTAAGTAATTGTATTTTAGTTAATTTATTTAACTATAAAGTAGTGTTAGGTGTTAGTGTAACTTAGGTTAGGTTTTATTTTACAGGTACTTTTGTATTTATTTTAGCTAGGTAGTTATTAAATAGTTAATAACTATTTAATAACTATTCTACCTAGTTAAAATAAATACAAATAAAATTAAAATAAAACATAAGAACAAAAAGATACCTCACAACAGCACTCTCAGTCCAATATTAAGTTTTACTGGTAAATATATAGTTTACAGTGTCATATAAACTACCTACTGTGCACAGTGGTCACACAATACATATATGTTAGTAGATATCTAAAATATGATCTATCTAACTAACAAATAACAGAAAAATTATGATTAAAGGAAACAACACAAAATCATAATATATATGCAGCTCATATTTAGGAACAGTTGATAAAAGATTATACTTATCCTCCGCTGTGTTGTGAATAACTCAGTCAGTGTACTTTCACTGTTTCCAGATAAACGTGGACTCCTCAGATGTCCAGATGCAATGATATAATTGTAATCCCAGGGCAAACAAGAACAAAATAGGAGGTGATCCTGGAAGGAGCTGATATACCATGCGCTCACAGCCGAAGACCGGGTAATCCCAGTACACGCTAGCCGTGGCTCAGATAAGACTTCACTGTCTCAACAGCGTCTCCCTCTACACCTCCGTATGCATCTCCAAGTACTTCCTGTTTGGACCGGAAACTGAGGAAAAGATGGTTCCAAATAGTGCTGCGTTAAGCGTTGCTCCCAAAGACAAGCTCAGTATCAGACTGAGCTATTGCAATTGCCGACGTACGTTTCACCAGATATGCGGCTTCTTCCGGGCATGTGTATGATAAGTTCAGTTTCCTGCTTCATATTTAAAGCGGAACCATGTGCAAATGCCCCCGGAAATTAGGCCAGTGAATATAAGTTCCTATGCAAAACAAATGTGCTTCTAATGCTTATCCATCATTTAAATAAACCATACATTTTTCTGTTTAATGCGCTCTTGTTTATTAAGTTAGATTCCATATCACTTAATATATTTTCTAAGATACTACGTCCTCAGATAAGATCCATATGTAATTCATCCTAGCAACTTTGGCAACACACGGATCACTTAAAGTGACAGTATTCTTATATTTAAATTATATACATTAAGGAGTTTTTTCCCCCACTCTTATTTTCTTCTATTTACACAGATATCCTCCTGCCCTCCCCACATTATTAATATGGTTTGTTATTCCCAAATATGTCATATATTATATAAGGACTTAACAAACAATTATCTTTACAAAAAATGGCCAGGATTATTTTCCTCATTTAGACCATTCGGGGCTAGGGTACCTAAATTAAAAATCCATCTACTTTCTCGTCTTAGTAGGATATTGTCGACATCACCTCCTCGTGTACCCAGACTAACTTTGTCAATTCCTATTAACCTGAAGGTACTTGGTGATGAGTTATGAAACTCAGTAAAGTGTCTTGCTACACTAGATGTATTGACATCATGTTCGATGTCTCTAAGATGTTCCAATGTACGATCACGTAGGGCCCTAGTCGTCTTACCGATTCTACTTAACTATTCTTAACTATTCTACCTAGTTAAAATAAATACAAACTTGCCTGTAAAATAAAAATAAACCCTAAGCTAGATACAATGTAACTATTAGTTATATTGTAGCTAGCTTATGGTTTATTTTACAGGCAAGTATTTCGTTTTAAATAGGAATAATGTAGTTAATGATAGGAATATTTATTTAGATTTATTTAAATTATATTTAAGTTAGTGGGTGTTAGGTTTAGGGTTAGACTTAGGTTTAGGGGTTAATAACTTTAATATAGTGGCGGCGACGTTAGGGCGGCAGATAAGGGGTTAATAAATGTAGGTAGGTTGCGGCAACATTGGGGGCGGCAGATTAGGGGTTAATAAATATAATGTAGGTGTCGGCGATGTTGGGGGCAGCAGATTAGGGGTTAATACATATAATGTAGGTGGCAGCGGTGTCCGGAGCAGCAGATTAGGGGTTAGAATTTTTATTATAGTGTTTGCGATGCGGGAGGGCCTCGGTTTAGGGGTTAATAGGTAGTTTATGGGTGTTAGTGTACTTTTTAGCACTTTAGTTATGAGTTTTATGTTACGGCGTTGTACCATAAAACCCATAACTACTGACTTTTAAATGCGTTAGGACTCTTGACAGGGTAGCTTATTTGAGTGACAACCTCATGGGTTTACAATTTACAGGGGAACACAACAGACAGCAAATCAATTACTTATATTTAACTTTGAAGACTCTTGACAACCAAATAGTTACCCAAACTTACAGAAAACCAATAGCAGGCAATACCATCTTGCATGCAGCATCTCAACACCCTGAACATGTTGTGAAGGCTATACCGAGAGGGCAGTTTATAAGGCTTCATAGAAACACTAAATGTGATTCTACATACGACCAGCAGTTAGGATTATATCCTCTCTTAATAAGCCTCTCCTTCAACTCTAAGAAGCTTGAACAATGTAGACTTACAGTGAAGGACTATAGGAGCAAACCTAAAAACACAGAGGACAAACATAAATTACATACAAACGATAGTATAGTTTTCACTACTGAGTATTCCTTACATTATAATGCTGTGGTTAAAATTTTTAAAAAACATTCACACATATTGCTAGGAGATGAAATTTTAAAAACTTTTGTAAAAAACTTTAGGTTTGTCCCCAAAGGACCCAAAACATTAGGGAGAGTACTTACCCCATGTTTAGTACAAGACAATAAGAGTTTTAGATCAGGGGATTGGCTATCTAAAAAAGGTCTTTTTAAATGTGGAAGCAGAGAGTGTACCACTTGTCTCCATCTTATTAAAGGTGATCAGTTCTCCTCTAGTGTAGACAACAAACAATATGGCATACATTTTTATGCTAATTGTAAAACCAAATTTGCAATTTATCTTCTGACTTGCAATATTTGCAAATGTCAATACGTAGGTAAAACCTCACGTGAAGTCAGAACCAGGTTTGGAGAACATGTGAGGGACGTCAAAAATTATTGTAAGGATTCAGCAGTAGCGAATCACTTTAATGGTACACACTTTACACATTTGGGAGACATGTCAATTCAAATTATAGACACAGCTATTATTTAGATATGTGCAATTCGGTTCGGTTCGAAAATTCAGAAAAATCGGCGATTCGGATTGAACCGAATTTCCGAATTAAAATACTGCCGAATTTCGCGAATAAATCCGAATTATTTCGGATTTATTCGGTAAATTCAGATGGCCATGGATTACACTAGTATTGTACAGTATATTAGGTTATATCACTCTGCTATGGGTTACACCTAATATACAGTACATAATACTAGTCTAATCCCACCTAACACTTACCGAAATTCCGAATTTCCGAACCGAATCCAGCAGAATTTCTTCGAATCCGAAACGAATCGATTCAAAATTTTCCAAATTCGAATCGATCCGAACCGAACTTCGAAAAATTACGAATCGATCCGAACCGAACCGAATTTTTTCGCCATGCACATGTCTACTATTATTCCACCAAGAGGAGGTAATAGACATCAAATTCTTGATAAAAAAATAATTTTTTTGGATAATCAAATTAAATACACGTTACCCCTTAGGTATGAATAAAGAATGCGACATTAACTACCTAATAGATAATTAAATCTTGGGCACTATTATCTATTTATATTTATTTATTGGATTGTAGCACTCAGTAGTTTTAAGACATATTATTTATTTGGGTGGTATTTATTTGTCCATTTATGTATTCATTTATTCTTTCATCTTTCATTATACATATAAATAAATAATGGTAAATACATTTTTCCATAATTATAGTAAGATATCAAAGGTGTTGTTGTCCTCACATCTTACTTGTGTTTTTGCAGCTGATACAGTATGTTTTTGTATATAGATCTCTTTGTACATTTGTGTATGTTTTTAACACTTGATTCATTTTAACAATTTTTGTCTGCACTGGAAAGGTTAATGTTTTTCCTTTAAATAGGTCTCACTTTCCTGTGCACCTTAGCCTATGAATAAGCGCCACTAGGGGGCATGAAACGCGTCAGGCCTTTGTTTTTCTTCCCTCCCTTGTCTTGTTGTCATGCCTTTCATGTATTTTAATATATACATTTTTCATTAAAGTATTTTATTTTTATATTTTCTGGCGCCTGTTTGTTATAGTAGTGCCTGCCACTCAGCCTTCCTTGTTCGTGTAGCACTGTGCAATCTTGGATCAGATTGCAGGCTACGGCACTCTGCCAGCTCCTGTCATTGGAGGATTACACAGGATTCACCGGTTCCGGGCGCAGCTATACCACGTCTACACACAATCGGCTAGATTAACGGCTAGATTTGGAGTTTTGTCGGTAACGACCCGAAAAACGAACGCCGGCTTTTTTCTGGCCGCACCATAAAAATAACTCTGGTATTGAGAGTCCACATAAAGGCTGCGTTAGGCTCCAAAAAAGGAGCGTAGAGCAATTTTAACGCAGCTTCAACTCTCGATACCAGAGTTGCTTACGCAAGCGGCCAGCCTCAAAAACGTGCTCGTGCACGATTCTCCCATAGGAAACAATGGGACTGTTTGAGCTGAAAAAAAACCTAACACCTGCAAAAAAAGCCGCGTTCAGCTCTTAACGCAGCCCCATTGTTTGCTATGTGGTAACCCTTCCTACGTCTGCACCTAACACTCTAACATGTACCCCCAGTCTAAACACCCCTAACCTTACACTTATTAACCCCTAATCTGCCGCCCCCGCTATCGCTGACCCCTGTATATTATTATTAACCCCTAATCTGCCGCTCCGTAAACCGCCGCTACTTACATTATCCCTATGTACCCCTAATCTGCTGCCCTAACATCGCCGACCCCTATATTATATTTATTAACCCCTAATCTGCCCCCCACAACGTCGCCTCCACCTGCCTACACTTATTAACCCCTAATCTGCCGACCGGACCTGAGCGCTACTATAATAAAGTTATTAACCCCTAATCTGCCTCACTAACCCTATAATAAATAGTATTAACCCCTAATCTGCCCTCCCTAACATCGCCGACACCTAACTTCAATTATTAACCCCTAATCTGCCGACCGGAGCTCACCGCTATTCTAATAAATGTATTAACCCCTAAAGCTAAGTCTAACCCTAACACTAACACCCCCCTAAATTAAATATAATTTTAATCTAACGAAATTAATTAACTCTTATTAAATAAATTATTCCTATTTAAAGATAAATACTTACCTGTAAAATAAATCCTAATATAGCTACAATATAAATTATAATTATATTATAGCTATTTTAGGATTTATATTTATTTTACAGGTAACTTTGTATTTATTTTAACCAGGTACAATAGCTATTAAATAGTTAAGAACTATTTAATAGCTAAAATAGTTAAAATAACTACAAATTTACCTGTAAAATAAATCCTAACCTAAGTTACAATTAAACCTAACACTACACTATCAATAAATTAATTAAATAAACTACCTACAATTACCTACAATTAACCTAACACTACACTATCAATAAATTAATTAAATACAATTCCTACAAATAAATACAATTAAATAAACTAGCTAAAGTACAAAAAATAAAAAAGAACTAAGTTACAAATAATAAAAAAATATTTACAAACATAAGAAAAATATTACAACAATTTTAAACTAATTACACCTACTCTAAGCCCCCTAATAAAACAACAAAGCCCCCCAAAATAAAAAATGCCCTACCCTATTCTAAATTACTCAAGTTAAAAGCTCTTTTACCTTACCAGTCCTGAACAGGGCCCTTTGCGGGGCATGCCCCAAGAAGTTCAGCTCTTTTGCCTGTAAAAAAAAACATACAATACCCCCCCCCCAACATTACAACCCACCACCCACATACCCCTAATCTAACCCAAACCCCCCTTAAATAAACCTAACACTAAGCCCCTGAAGATCATCCTACCTTGTCTTCACCTCACCAGGTATCACCGATCCATCCTGGCTCCAAAATCTTCATCCAACCCAAGCGGGGGTTGGCGATCCATCATCCGGTGGCTGAAGAGGTCCAGAAGAGGCTCCAAAGTCTTCATCCTAACCGGGAAGAAGAGGCGATCCGGACCGGCAACCATCTTGATCCAAGCGGCATCTTCTATCTTCATCCGATGACGACCGGCTCCATCCTGAAGACCTCCACCGCGGACCCATCTTCTTCCGGCGACGTCCAACTGAAGAATGACGGTTCCTTTAAGGGACGTCATCCAAGATGGCGTCCCTCGAATTCCGATTGGCTGATAGGATTCTATCAGCCAATCGGAATTAAGGTAGGAATATTCTGATTGGCTGATGGAATCAGCCAATCAGAATCAAGTTCAATCCGATTGGCTGATCCAATCAGCCAATCAGATTGAGCTCGCATTCTATTGGCTGTTCCGATCAGCCAATAGAATGCGAGCTCAATCTGATTGGCTGATTGGATCAGCCAATCGGATTGAACTTGATTCTGATTGGCTGATTCCATCAGCCAATCAGAATATTCCTACCTTAATTCCGATTGGCTGATAGAATCCTATCAGCCAATCGGAATTCGAGGGACGCCATCTTGGATGACGTCCCTTAAAGGAACCGTCATTCTTCAGTTGGACGTCGCCGGAAGAAGATGGGTCCACGGTGGAGGTCTTCAGGATGGAGCCGGTCGTCATCGGATGAAGATAGAAGATGCCGCTTGGATCAAGATGGTTGCCGGTCCGGATCGCCTCTTCTTCCCGGATAGGATGAAGACTTTGGAGCCTCTTCTGGACCTCTTCAGCCACCGGATGATGGATCGCCAACCCCCGCTTGGGTTGGATGAAGATTTTGGAGCCAGGACGGATCGGTAATACCTGGTGAGGTGAAGACAAGGTAGGATGATCTTCAGGGGCTTAGTGTTAGGTTTATTTAAGGGGGGTTTGGGTTAGATTAGGGGTATGTGGGTGGTGGGTTGTAATGTTGGGGGGGGGGGGGGTATTGTATGTTTTTTATTACAGGCAAAAGAGCTGAACTTCTTGGGGCATGCCCCGCAAAGGGCCCTGTTCAGGGCTGGTAAGGTAAAAGAGCTTTTAACTTGGGTAATTTAGAATAGGGTAGGGCATTTTTTATTTTGGGGGGCTTTGTTGTTTTATTAGGGGGCTTAGAGTAGGTGTAATTAGTTTAAAATTGTTGTAATATTTTTCTTATGTTTGTAAATATTTTTTTATTTTTTGTAACTTAGTTCTTTTTTATTTTTTGTACTTTAGCTAGTTTATTTAATTGTATTTATTTGTAGGAATTGTATTTAATTAATTTATTGATAGTGTAGTGTTAGGTTTAATTGTAACTTAGGTTAGGATTTATTTTACAGGTAAATTTGTAATTATTTTAACTATTTTAGCTATTAAATAGTTCTTAACTATTTAATAGCTATTGTACCTGGTTAAAATAAATACAAAGTTACCTGTAAAATAAATATAAATCCTAAAATAGCTATAATATAATTATAATTTATATTGTAGCTATATTAGGATTTATTTTACAGGTAAGTATTTATCTTTAAATAGGAATAATTTATTTAATAAGAGTTAATTAATTTCGTTAGATGTAAATTATATTTAATTTAGGGGGGTGTTAGTGTTAGGGTTAGACTTAGCTTTAGGGGTTAATACATTTATTAGAATAGCGGTGAGCTCCGGTCGGCAGATTAGGGGTTAATAAGTGTAGGCAGGTGGAGGCGACGTTGTGGGGGGCAGATTAGGGGTTAATAAATATAATATAGGGGTCGGCAGTGTTAGGGGCAGCAGATTAGGGGTGCATAAGGATAACGTAGGTGGCGGCGCTTTGCGGTCGGCAGATTAGGGGTTAATTATTGTAGGTAGCTGGCTGCGACGTTGTGGGGGGCAGATTAGGGGTTAATAAATATAATATAGGGGTCGGCGGTGTTAGGGGCAGCAGATTAGGGGTACATAAGGATAACGTAGGTGGCGGCGCTTTGCGGTCGGCAGATTAGGGGTTAATAAGTGTAGGTAGGTGGAGGCGACGTTGTGGGGGGCAGGTTAGGGGTTAATAAATATAATACAGGGGTCGGTGGTGTTAGGGGCAGCAGATTAGGGGTATATAAGGATAACGTAGGTGGCGGTCAGCAGATTAGGGGTTAAAAAAAATATTCGAGTGTCGGCGATGTGGGGGGACCTCGGTTTAGGGGTGCATAGGTAGTTTATGGGTGTTAGCGTACTTTAGAGCACAGTAGTTAAGAGCTTTATAAACCGGCGTTAGCCCAGAAAGCTCTTAACTACTGACTTTTTTCCTGCGGCTGGAGTTTTGTCGTTAGATGTCTAACGCTCACTTCAGAAACGACTCAAAATACCGGAGTTAGAAAGATCCCATTGAAAAGATAGGATACGCAATTTACGTAAGGGGATCTGCGGTATGGAAAAGTCGCGGATGAAAAGTGAGCGTTAGACCCTATTTTGAGTGACTCCAAATACCGGCGGTAGCCTAAAACCAGCGTTAGGAGCCTCTAACACTGGTTTTCACGGCTAACGCCAAACTCCAAATCTAGGTCTTTGAGTTTTGCGGCCAAAGGGGTGCATTAGCTAGGCGTGTTTTTTTCCCCCCGCACCTTTTAAATAACGCTGGTATTGAGAGTTCTCTGAAGGGCTGCATTAGGCTCCAAAAAGGGAGCGTAGAGGCATATTTAACGCCACTTCAACTCTCAATACCAGCGTTGCTTACGGTAGCGGTAAGCTGGGAAAACGTGCTCGTGCACGATTCCCTCATAGGAAACAATGGGGCAGTTTGGGATGAAAAAAAACCTAACACCTGCAAAAAAGCAGCGTTAAGCTCCCAATGCAGCCCCATTGTTTCCTATGGGGAAACACTTTCTAAGTCTGCACCTAACACCCTAACATGAACCCTGAGTCTAAACACCCCTAACCTTACACTTATTAACCCCTAATCTGCCACCCCCGCTATTGCTGAATCCTGCATTATATTATTAACCCCTAATCTTCCGCTCTGGACACCGCCGCAACCTACATTATAGCTATGTACCCCTAATCTGCTGCCCACAACACCACTGACCCCTTTAGTATATTTATTAACCCCTAATCTGCCCCCCCCACACGTCGCCGCTACCTTACATACACTTATTAACCCCTAATCTGCCGACCGGACCTCGCCGCCACTATAAAATTTAATACTCCCGCTTCAAAACCCCTATAATAAATAGTATTAACCCCTAATCTGCCCTCCCTAACATCGCCGACACCTAACTTCAAGTATTAACCCCTAATCTGCCGACCGGACCTCGCCGCTACTCTAATAAATGTATTAACCCCTAAAGGTAAGTCTAACCCTAACCCTAACACCCCCTAAGTTAAATATAATTTTAATCTAACAAAATAAATTAAATATTATTAACTAAAGTATTCCTATTTAAAGCTAAATGCTTACCTGTAAAATAAACCCTAATATAGTTACAATATAACGAATAATTATATTGTAGCTATTTTAGGATTTATATTTATTTTACAGGCAACTTTGTATTTATTTTAACTAGCTACAATAGCTATTAAATAGTTATTAACTATTTAATAGCTACCTAGTCAAAATAATTACAAAATTACCTGTAAAATAAATCCTAACCTAAGTTACAATTAAACCTAACACTACACTATCAATAAATAAATTAAATCAATTAACTACAAGTACCTACAATTAAATAAACTAAACTAAATTACAAAAACAAACAAACACTAAATTACAAAAAATAAAAAAAGATTACAAGAATTTTAAGCTAATTACACCTACTCTAAGCCCCCTAATAAAATAACAAAGCCCCCCAAAATAAAAAAATCCCTACCCTAATCTAAATTAAAATAGTTAACAGCTCTATTACCTTACCAGCCCTTAAAAGGGCTGTTTGCGGGGCATGCCCCAAAGAAATCAGCTCTTTTGCCTGTAAAAAAAACACAATACCACCCCCCAACATTACAACCCACCACCCACATACCCCTACTCTAACCCAAACCCCCCTTAATAAACCTAACACTACCCCCCTGAAGATCTCCCTACCTTGAGACGTCTTCAGCGATGGACCAAAAGAAGACATCCGGAGCGGCTGAAGTCTTCATCCTATCCGGGCAGAAGAGGACATCCGGACCGGCAAACATCTTCATCCAAGCGGCATCTTCTATCATCATCCATCCAACGAGGAGCGGCTCCATCTTAAAGACCTCCGGCGTGGAACATCCTCTTCTACCGACGACTACCGACAAATGAAGGTTCCTTTAAGTGACGTCATCCAAGATGGCGTCCCTCGAATTCCGATTGGCTGATAGGATTCTATCAGCTAATCGGAATTAAGGTAGGAAAAATCTGATTGGCTGATTGAATCAGCCAATCAGATTCAAGTTCAATCGGATTGGCTGATCCAATCAGCCAATCAGATTGAGCTCACATTCTATTGGCTGTTCCGATCAGCCAATAGAATGCGAGTTCAATCTGATTGGCTGTTTGGATCAGCCAATCCGATTGAACTTGAATCTGATTGGCTGATTCAATCAGCCAATCAGATTTTTCCTACCTTAATTCCGATTGGCTGATAGAATCCTGTCAGCCAATCGGAATTCGAGGGACGCCATCTTGGATGACGTCACTTAAAGGAACCTTCATTCGTTGGTAGTCGTTGGTAGAAGAGGAGGTCTTGAAGATGGAGCCGCTCCTCGTCGGATGGATGAAGATAGAAGATGCCGCTTGGATGAAGATGTTTGCCGGTCCGGATGTCCTCTTCTGCCCGGATAGGATGAAGACTTCAGCTGCTCCAGATGTCTTCTTTTGGTCCATCGCTGCTCGGCTGAGTGAAGACGACTCAAGGTAGGGAGATCTTCAGGGGGGTAGTGTTAGGTTTATTTAAGGGGGTTTGGGATACAGTAGGGGTATGTGGGTGGTGGGTTGTAATGTTGGGGGGTGGTATTGTGTTTTTTTTACAGGCAAAAGAGCTGATTTCTTTGGGGCATGCCCCGCAAAAAGCCCTTTTAAGGGCTGGTAAGGTAATAGAGATGTTAACTATTTTAATTTAGATTAAGGTAGGGAATTTTTTTATTTTGGGGGGCTTTGTTATTTTATTAGGGGGCTTAGAGTAGGTGTAATTAGTTTAAAATTCTTGTAATCTTTTTTTATTTTTTGTAATTTAGTGTTTGTTTTTTTGTAATTTAGTTTAGTTTATTTAATTGTAGGTACTTGTAGTTAATTGATTTAATTTATTTATTGATAGTGTAGTGTTAGGTTTAATTGTAACTTAGGTTAGGATTTATTTTACAGGTAATTTTGTAATTATTTTAACTAGGTAGCTATTAAATAGTTAATAACTATTTAATAGCTATTGTAGCTAGTTAAAATAAATACAAAGTTGCCTGTAAAATAAATATAAATCCTAAAATAGCTACAATATAATTATTTGTTATATTGTAGCTATATTAGGGTTTATTTACAGGTAAGTATTTAGCTTTAAATAGGAATACTTTAGTTAATAATATTTAATTTATTACGTTAGATTAAAATTATATTTAACTTAGGGGGGTGTTAGGGTTAGGGTTAGACTTAGCTTTAGGGGTTAATACATTTATTAGAGTAGCGGCGAGGTCCGGTCGGCAAATTAGGGGTTAATAAGTGTAGGTAAGGTAGCGGCGACGTTGGGGGGGGGCAGATTAGGGGGTAATAAATATTATGTAGTGGTCGGCGATGTTAGGGGCAGCAGATTAGGGGTACATAGGGATAATGTAGGTGGCGGCGGTGTGCGTTCGGCAGATTAGGGGTTAAAAAAAATTATTATAGTGGCGGCGATGTGGGGAGACCTCGGTTTAGGGGTACATAGGTAGTTTATGGGTGTTAGTGTACTTTAGAGCACAGTAGTTAAGAGCTTTATAAGCTTTTTAGCCCAGAAAGCTCTTAACTACTGACTTTTTTCTGTGGCTGGAGTCATGTCGGTAGAGGGTCTAATGCTCACTTCAGCCAAGACTCTAAATACCGGCGTTAGGAAGATCCCATTAAAAAGATAGGATACGCAAATGGCGTAAGGGGATCTGCGGTATGGAAAAGTCGCGGCTTGGAAGTGAGCGTTAGACCCTTTCCTGACTGACTCTAAATACCAGCGGGTGGTAAAAAGCAGCGTTAGGACCCCTTAACGCTGCTTTTGACGGCTAACACAGAACTCTAAATCTAGGCGTTTGTTTGCAAGTAGGGTGTACCGTTCCCTTTTTGGCCTCCCAGGACAGACTCGTAATATCAGTGCTATGGAAGTCCCATAGAAAAAAGACTTTACGAAGTTTATGTAAGTCGTTTTGCAGTAAGGCCAAAGAAGTGTGCGGTCACCCTAAACCTTCAAGACTCGTAATACGCTGCTTTTTTACCCTAATGCACAACTCGTAATCTAGCCGATAGTTTGAATTACAGAGGCAATTGACAGAAGATTTCAGAGCCCCCAGTGTTGCTAGTAAGCAACAAAACGTCACCTCCAGACACAGTTATCAAAGAGCTTCGACTCCTCCAGGTCGATATCAGGAAGAACACCCAAAACAATGAGGAAGCTAATGGAAGGGCACTATTAGTTCAGCAGGGGGGACAAGTGGCACCAGTTCCCTCTGGCCCTTCTGAAACCCCTGCATCACCATCTCTGCCTCCTCCATCTCAGCCTCCTCCATCTCCTCCCCATCTGGCTCCTCCGTCTCCAACCCCTGAGAGTACTTCTCCTCCTCCTCCTCTTCCACATCCTCAATCATCATTTCCAAGGAGGACACAACAGAGGAGGCCTGAGCCCCCTATAGAGACACCCTGTTGTTGAAAGAGGGGAAGGAGGAGGAATTAATGTTGATTGAATTGGTTTTGTTATGTGATGATGTGGTATGCTTACGTCTGTGGAGCACACTCTGCATTCAGTAGGCTTCTATGGTACCATGACCATGTATGCAAATTGTTTACAGAGTGTCTTCTACAAGTGTGATTATCATCATCGTCTATTTGTGTAGCGCCGGCAAATTCTGTAGCTCTGGATTCTGCCACTACATCAAATGCTGACCCTGTTGTCGCTATTTTTTTTGGTGATGTGATGTGCAGACTCTTGTTCTCCTAATATAATTAAAGAGGCATTAAACTCATAAATTATAATATATTATGTTTATTAAAAAAGCCATAGGATAAACTCAATTCAATGTTAAAATTTATTATTAATACATATCTTACAGTTGAGTTCAATTGCTTAAAGGGACAGTATACACCAATTTTCATATAACTGCATGTAATAGACACTACTATAAAGAAGAATATGCACAGATACTGATCTAAAAATCCAGTATAAAACTGTTTAAAAACTTACTTAGAAGCTCACAGTTTAGTACCGTTGAAAAGGTTAGCTGGAACACCCACAACAAGTGGTTCTACAGCAAAAAACAGACACTCTCCCCCTTTGGGGCTTGGTTAGGAGTCTGAAAATAAGCACAATGTTATTTAAAAAAAAACAAAAAAAAACCCTGTATGGGCTATATAAATGGATCATCTACAAAACATTTATGCAAAGAAAATTTTATTGTATAATGTCCCTTTAAATTAAATATGTGCTTTTATTGTATAGAAAATAATCCTGAAATTCTATTTACATTTTCCAAAAAATAATGTTTGCTTTTTTTTCCATTGTATTGTGTAATGAACATCATGCTAAACATCTAAAATAAAAAATATGAAATCCAAGCACTGCAATATATATCATTTAATGCATCATATTCAGGTAATATTACCTGAATATTATGCATTAAATGATATATATTGCAGTGCTGGGATTGTATATTTTTTATTTTAGTAAATAGGGTGGTCAGACTACATCCTATCCCGAGCACTCATAAGAAAGGGGTTACCAGTTAGAGGTAGTGCTGTCACTTATCAAGTATGATAAACATCTAGTTTAATGTCCCTTTAATTAAATAATGTATGCATACATTTCTTACATACTTTGCATAACTGACACATTGAGACTTGTTTTTTTATGACAATTTTTGGTTACTGGAATTTAAACCCAACATTATATTTTGAAACATACATGTTCACAATTCATTAAAATGGTGGCTTTTTAATTTAAAGAAAATAAGAAAAAATGACACACTTATGCTTAATTTGGGTAATATATTTATAACATTGTAAAACCACAATTTGGATAGATCAAATGTATATGTTCATAATAATATGTATCTGTCTGAATTCACACTATTGGCTCCATTTATTAAAGTGAATGTAAATTTTGATGCTAAAGTGCCCGGTTTTTAAAAATTTGATTAAAAACAGGGGCACTTTAATTCATCAAAATTTGCATTTCACTCCTGTTGTGAAGAAATACCTTTTAAACTTGACAGCCGCTCCAGCTTCCCCCAGTCGTTGCAAGCCATTTCTGATGTCAGAAATGATGGATAGGTCATCCTCCAATCACAGCTTTCCCCCTGGGGGAATCAGTGTCTGATTCAACGCCATGTTTGGAGGAAGCTTGATTCCTCATTTGAGACCCAGGAAGAGGCTTTGCGACGGGAGAAGTAAGCTGGAGTGGCTGTCAAGATTAAAAGGTAAGTATTTTCACAACACGAGTGAAATGTAAATTTTGATGAATTAAAGTGCCCCTGTTTTTAATCAAATTTTTAAAAACCAGGCACTTTAGCATCAAAATTTACATTCACTTTAAGCAGCAGATGCTGCTTCGGAGCCCCATCGTTTCTGGTCAGGCCAGGTCTGCTGCTCCTTATTCCTTAACTTCTCCGATCCGATCGGGATGATTGACGACCCCTGCTAGTGTACGATTAGCTGCCAGCAAGCAGGGGGGCAGCATTGCACAAGCATTTCTTCAGCAATGCTTGTGCAATGATAAATGCAGACAGTGTATGTGCCAGGGTGCCGGGAATCAGACTGAGACGAGAAGTGCAAAAATAATCACACTTTTATTAATAAAAAAGAAATAATAAAAAGTCCACAAGTCAAATATCAAGCCAGGAGTCAAAACCCGAGCTGGTAGTCAGACGATCCGAGTCAGGAGCCAAAGCGAGTAGTCAGACGAGCCAAGTCAGGAGCCAAAGTGAGTAGTCAGATGGGCCGGAATCAGGAACAAGGAGAACAGTAGAGTCAGGAACAAGCCAGGGATCAGGAACCAGGAGGGACGTCAGACAGCCAGGTAATACACAGGAACTGGAACTCACAAACAGGTCTGAGACAACACAAGGGCAAAGCATACTGAACAGAGGCCCTTTAAATAATAAGTGATGACATCACAATTCTGAGACTGCATCCTGTCTCACACGGATGATGTACACCAGTCTGGCCATAAAAGGGCATGCAGGAAATGAGCAGCATACACTATGCACCAGAGTCAGCAAGAGAGGTGAGTAAAATGGCTGCCAGCAGCACATGGCAAACAAAGCAGGGAAAAAACCCTGACAGTATGCTGACGGCATTTAGCAAGGTCGAGTGTACATGATTTCTTACAGCAGATCATGTCTGCTCGACTTTTGTTAAATCTACCCCTAGGAGTGACCCTTTTTCATTTAGCTATGTTTGCATAGCTTGAAAGTAGCATGTAATTAAAAATTCACAATTACATTATAGTTTATTATAACACAGGATTACCTCGCACATTACGCAAAGAAGGGATTTGTTGCCCGTATAAAATAGATTAAAGATTTTTCTTCAGGTCAAATGCATATTTAAGGTAGATCAAAATAAAATTAAACTGTTACTTTAATTGTGGTTCTAATTTTAGGAGACTTCAGAATGAACCTTGTTGTGAGCATATTATTGATAGGTCAAATGTAAAGGTGTAGGCTATTTGTATTTATAAATACAGCATTGAGAGGGGACCATCTTGTCATCTACACTTTTAATGCACTTGCTAATTTCTGATTGAGTGAAAACTACAGATGGTGTATGCCATCTCGCACGCGCATGCACACATAAACATTGTGACGTTTAAAACATGGTGCACGCGCTTTCTAATTGTTACTATAGCATTAAGAGGTTACCATCTTGTCATCTACACTTTCAATGTGTTTGTGAAGTCAGGATCAAGTAAAATCTACACATGGCGTATGTCACACGTCATCTTCTTACGCGCAAATACTAGTGCTCCGGTGCTGTAGTGGTGGAGTTGTGTGACTGCGGAGCCCAGGGGTGCTGTGAGAGTCTGTCAGTGTCTCTGTCAGGACGCCATCCGGTACTACCATAACAGGACTGACCACCGGTAAGATCTGATCATCTACATTTGAGGGGGGGGGGTGATGATCAATCACATGATCTGTGTAGTGGGGCCGCAGAGTATTTATTTTGGTTTCTGAGGAGTTAGTTGTGACTTTGTACAGACTTTGTTCTAGTTAAGTTTTTGTGGGATTTTAAGCTTGGATAACTTGATTCTGTGTTTATATAAATGTCTATGCTATGCCCTATAAGTTCTTGAATGTGCATGTATTGTGTGTATGTTATGTGTGTCTGCATTTATGTGGTGTTTGTGTGTTGTGTGCCTGCATATATGTGGTGCGTGTTGTGTGCCTGCATATATGTATTTGTATCTGCATGCATGTGTATCTGCTTGTAAGTGAATGCTGTGTAGTGTGTGTATGTGGGGTGTGTATATTGTATGTCTGCATGTATGTATATTTGGTGTGTGTCTGCATGTATGTGAATGCTGCATGTATGTGAATGCTGTGTAGTGTGTCTGCACTCTGTATGTATGTGCTGTGTGTGTATGTTGCATGTCTGCATGTATGTGTTGCGTTTATGTTGTGTGTCTGCATGTTTGTACTGTGTGTATGTTGCATTTGCATGTATGTGTATGTGATGTTTATGATGTGTGCCTGCCCGTATGTGAATGCTGTGTAGTGTGTGTATGTTGTGTGTCTGCATGTATAAGCGTATGCTCTTGTCCACTACATCATACTTTTGCCGGGGGGGTGACCCTCTTTCAAATTTGGAAATGTTGGGAGGTATGCAATCAGAGTATGACCCATGTACTAATACTTGTTCTCTGTCTTTTATCCAGTAATTTAAACATGATCTAACATTTTTAGCTATTCTCAGTCCCTTAATTTTGTACATTAATCTCTCATGTGGCACTGTATCAAACGCCTTTGCAAAGTCCAAGTATATCACATCAACTGATTCTCCTTTATCTATATTTTTACTTCCTTCCCCATATAATCTAATTAGATTAGTTTGACATGATCTATTTCTCATAAAAAACATGCTGATTTAGGACTCATAATCTTGTTTACACGAATATACTCATTAATATAATCCCTTATAATGAATTAATGTATTTTGTGTGAGCCCAGTCTCAATTGAGACCCCTGTAGCGACTTCCCCCCAAAACCTGAGAGATATGATCAAAAATATATAAATATTCCAACAGCCAAAGTAGTAGTACAAATAAAAATAAATCTTTATTAGGTATTTTTCAAGTTAAAATCTTCACCCAACATGGTACACAGACTCAAAAAGACAAGCTACGTGTTTCATGCCTACCGCATTTCCTCAAGAATATCATTTAACTAGATGATTAGCCTGCCCAGAGGGCTAAAATTAGCCTGCCCAAAGCTAAAATTACAAAAAATAAAAAATTGTAAAATTACAGAAAAAAAATAAACAAAGCTTTCCAAAATAAAAAAATTAAACCTAAACTAATACCCCTATAAAAATAAAAAATCCTCCCCAAAATAAAAACACCCCCTAATCTAATACTAAACTACCAATAGCCCTTAAAATGGCTTTTGTAGGGCATTGCCCTAAGTTTAAAAGCTCTTTTACATTTAAAAATGACTAAATCCCCCCTAACAGTAAAACCCACCAAACCTCCATAATAAAAAAAACTAACACTAAAAAAACTAAACTACCCATTGCCCCTAAAGGGGCATTTGTATGGGCTTTGCCCATAATATTGGCATTCAGATCTTTTACTGCCCTTAAAAGGGCAATCAGCTATTTTCCAGCCCATTAAATCCCTAATCTTAAAAAAAAAAAAAAAAAAAAAAAAATCCTAACACTAAGCCCCAAATAGGTTCCTGAAGTCCGGCGGAGAAGGTCTTCTTCCAGGTGGCTCCATCATCTTCTATCTTCATCCGGAGCAAAGGCGGCGTGGAGCGGAGGTGCAGAGCGGTGGTCCTCAGCGGCGGCGGTCCTCGGCGGCATGGAGGCTCCTCTTCATCCGATGTCCGTCGTACACTAAAGATTGAATGCAAGGTACAGCAATCAATTTAGGGGACCTTGCATTCCTATTGGCTGAAATTTTGAAATCAGCCAATAGGATTAGAGCTACTGAAATCCTATTGGCTGTTCAAATCAGCCAATAAGATTTCAGTAGCTCTCATCCTATTGGCTGATTTCAAAATTTCAGCCAATAGTAATGCAAGGTACCCCAATAAATAAGGGGGTACCTTGCATTCAATCTTCAGTGTGCAACAGATGATTGCATGAAGAGGAGCCTCCACGCCGCTGAGGACCACTGCCATTGAAGACTGCCGCAGAGGACCGCTGCAGTTGAGGACAGCCGCTGAGGATACATGCATCAGGGAAGCCAGCTCTGCACCTCAGCTCCGCGCCGCCTTCACTCCGGATGAAGAAAGAAGATGATGGAGCCGTCTGGAAGAAGACCTTCTCTGCCGGACTTCAGGTATGATGAGTACCTGTTTGGGGCTTAGTGATAGGATTTGTTTTTTTTTTGTTTTTTTAAGATTAGGGATTTAATGGGCTGGAAAAGAGCAGATTGCCCTTTTTAAGAGCAGTAACAGAACTGAATGCCCTTTAAATGGCAATGCCCAAACAAATGCCCTTTAGGAGCAATGGGTACTTTAGGTTTTTTTAGAGTTAGTTTTTTTTATTTTGGGGGTTTGGTGGGTTGGGGGATTTACTGTTAGGGGGGATTTGCAGCTGACACTGCTCTCTGCATCAGCTGACTTAAAGTATACTCACAACAAGTCTAAGGAACATTCACAGACCCACATTTGCAGCTGAAACTGCTCTCTGCATCAGGTAGTTACAGGAAGAAAGTCATCTTATTATATTTCACCCCTGTTTTCTAATAATGTGTATGTTGTAATATGTATTTGCTATTATTTGTATTCTGTATTTTAAATGCATACTGGAGCACACTGATGGGCCATTTATCTTGCTTGTTAAATGGTTTTATTTCCCTCAATGGATACCTCTCTTATCTCTTTAATTTGTGATCTTTCTCTGTGTTTTCTTTCATGTAATTAGCAAGAGTCCATGAGCTAGTGACGTATGGGATATACATTCCTACCAGGAGGGGCAAAGTTTCCCAAACCTCAAAATGCCTATAAATACACCCCTCACCACACCCACAATTCAGTTTTACAAACTTTGCCTCCGATGGAGGTGGTGAAGTAAGTTTGTGCTAGATTCTACGTTGATATGCGCTCCGCAGCAAGTTGGAGCCCGGTTTTCCTCTCAGCGTGCAGTGAATGTCAGAGGGATGTGAGGAGAGTATTGCCTATTGAATGCAGTGATCTCCTTCTACGGGGTCTATTTCATAGGTTCTCTGTTATCGGTCGTAGAGATTCATCTCTTACCTCCCTTTTCAGATCGACGATATACTCTTATATATACCATTACCTCTGCTGATTCTCGTTTCAGTACTGGTTTGGATTTCTACAAACGTGTAGATGAGTGTCCTGGGGTAAGTAAGTCTTATTTTCTGTGACACTCTAAGCTATGGTTGGGCACTTTGTTTATAAAGTTCTAAATATATGTATTCAAACATTTATTTGCCTTGACTCAGAATGTTCAACTTTCCTTATTTTCAGACAGTCAGTTTCATATTTGGGATAATGCATTTTAATTTAACATTTTTCTTACCTTAAAATTTGACTTTTTCCCTGTGGGCTGTTAGGCTCGCGGGGGCTGAAAATGCTTCATTTTATTGCGTCATTCTTGGCGCTGACTTTTTTGGTGCAAAAATTCTATTTCCGTTTCCGGCGTCATACGTGTCGCCGGAAGTTGCGTCATTTTTTGACATTATTTTGCGCCAAAAATGTCGGCGTTCCGGATGTGGCGTCATTTTTGGCGCCAAAAAGCATTTAGGCGCCAAATAATGTGGGCGTCTTATTTGGCGCGAAAAAATATGGGCGTCACTTTTGTCTCCACATTATTTAAGTCTCATTTTTTATTGCTTCTGGTTGCTAGAAGCTTGTTCTTTGGCATTTTTTCCCATTCCTGAAACTGTCATTTATGGAATTTGATCAATTTTGCTTTATATATATGTTGTTTTTTCTCTTACATATTGCAAGATGTCTCACGTTGCATCTGAGTCAGAAGATACTACAGGAAAATCGCTGTCAAGTGCTGAATCTACCAAAGCTAAGTGTATCTGCTGTAAACTTTTGGTAGCTATTCCTCCAGCTGTTGTTTGTATTGATTGTCATGACAAACTTGTTAAAGCAGATAATATTTCCTTTAGTAAAGTACCATTGCCTGTTGCAGTTCCTTCAACATCTAAGGTGCAGAATGTTCCTGATAATATAAGAGATTTTGTTTCTGAATCCATAAAGAAGGCTATGTCTGTTATTTCTCCTTCTAGTAAACGTAAAAAATCTTTTAAAACTTCTCTCCCTACAGATGAATTTTTAAATGAACATCATCATTCTGATTCTGATGATTCCTCTGGTTCAGAGGATTCTGTCTCAGAGGTTGATGCTGATAAATCTTCATATTTATTTAAAATGGAATTTATTCGTTCCTTACTTAAAGAAGTACTAATTGCTTTAGAAATAGAGGATTCTGGTCCTCTTGATACTAATTCTAAACGTTTAGATAAGGTATTTAAAGCTCCTGTGGTTATTCCAGAAGTTTTTCCTGTTCCTAATGCTATTTCTGCAGTAATTTCCAAAGAATGGGATAATTTGGGTAATTCCTTTACTCCTTCTAAACGTTTTAAGCAATTATATCCTGTGCCGTCTGACAGATTAGAATTTTGGGACCAGATCCCTAAAGTTGATGGGGCTATTTCTACCCTTGCTAAACGTACTACTATTCCTACGTCAGATGGTACTTCGTTTAAGGATCCTCTAGATAGGAAAATTGAATCCTTTCTAAGAAAAGCTTATCTGTGTTCAGGTAATCTTCTTAGACCTGCTATATCTTTGGCTGATGTTGCTGCAGCTTCAACTTTTTGGTTGGAACCTTAAGTGCAACAAGTAACACATCGTGATTCTCATGATATTATTATTCTTCTACAGCATGCTAATAATTTTATCTGTGATGCCATTTTTGATATTATCAGAGTTGATGTCAGGTTTATGTCTCTAGCTATTTTAGCTAGAAGAGCTTTATGGCTTAAAACTTGGAATGCTGATATGGCTTCTAAATCAACTTTACTTTCCATTTCTTTCCAGGGTAACAAATTATTTGGTTCTCAGTTGGATTCCATTATTTCAACTGTTACTGGTGGGAAAGGAACTTTTTTACCACAGGATAAAAAATCTAAAGGTAAAAACAGGGCTAATAATCGTTTTCGTTCCTTTCGTTTCAACAAAGAACAAAAGCCTGATCCTTCATCCTCAGGAGCAGTTTCAGTTTGGAGACCATCTCCAGTCTGGAATAAATCCAAGCCAGCTAGAAAGGCAAAGCCTGCTTCTAAGTCCACATGAAGGTGCGGCCCTCATTCCAGCTCAGCTGGTAGGGGGCAGGTTACGTTTTTTCAAGGAAATTTGGATCAATTCTGTTCACAATCTTTGGATTCAGAGCATTGTTTCAGAAGGGTACAGAATTGGTTTCAAGTTGAGACCTCCTGCAAAGAGATTTTTTCTTTCCAGTGTCCCAGTAAATCCAGTAAAAGCTCAAGCATTTCTGAAATGTGTTTCAGATCTAGAGTTGACTGGAGTAATTATGCCAGTTCCAGTTCCGGAACAGGGGATGGGGTTTTATTCAAATCTCTTCATTGTACCAAAGAAGGAGAATTCTTTCAGACCAGTTCTGGATCTAAAAATATTGAATCGTTATGTAAGGATACCAACGTTCAAGATGGTAACTGTAAGGACTATCTTACCTTTTGTTCAGCAAGGGAATTATATGTCCACAATAGATTTACAGGATGCATATCTGCATATTCCGATTCATCCAGATCATTATCAGTTCCTGAGATTCTCGTTTCTGGACAAGCATTACCAGTTTGTGGCTCTGCCGTTTGGCCTAGCTACAGCTCCAAGAATTTTTACAAAGGTTCTCGGTGCCCTGCTGTCTGTAATCAGAGAACAGGGTATTGTGGTATTTCCTTATTTGGACGATATCTTGGTGCTTGCTCAGTCTTTACATTTAGCAGAATCTCATACGAATCGACTTGTGTTGTTTCTTCAAGATCATGGTTGGAGGATCAATTTACCAAAAAGTTCTTTGATTCCTCAGACAAGGGTAACCTTTCTGGGTTTCCAGATGGATTCAGTGTCCATGACTCTGTCTTTAACAGACAAGAGACGTCTAAAGTTGATTGCAGCTTGTCGAAACCTTCAGTCACAATCATTCCCTTCGGTAGCCTTATGCATGGAAATTCTAGGTCTTATGACTGCTGCATCGGACGCGATCCCCTTTGCTCGTTTTCACATGCGACCTCTTCAGCTCTGTATGCTGAAGCAATGGTGCAAGGATTACACGAAGATATCTCAATTAATATCTTTAAAACCGATTGTTCGACACTCTCTAATATGGTAGACAGATCACCATCGTTTAATTCAGGGGGCTTCTTTTGTGCTTCCGACCTGGACTGTAATTTCAACAGATGCAAGTCTCACAGGTTGGGGAGCTGTGTGGGAATCTCTGACGGCACAAGGAGTTTGGGAATCTCAGGAGGTGAGATTACCGATCAATATTTTGGAACTCCGTGCAATTTTCAGAGCTCTTCAGTTTTGGCCTCTTCTGAAGAGAGAATCGTTCATTTGTTTTCAGACAGACAATGTCACAACTGTGGCATACATCAATCATCAAGGAGGGACTCACAGTCCTCTGGCTATGAAAGAAGTATCTCGAATTTTGGTTTGGGCGGAATCCAGCTCCTGTCTAATCTCTGCGGTTCATATCCCAGGTGTAGACAATTGGGAAGCGCATTATCTCAGTCGCCAAACGTTGCATCCGGGCGCATGGTCTCTTCACCCAGAGGTATTTCTTCAGATTGTTCAAATGTGGGAACTTCCAGAAATAGATCTGATGGCGTCCCATCTAAACAAGAAACTTCCCAGGTATCTGTCCAGATCCCGGGATCCTCAGGCGGAGGCAGTGGATGCATTATCACTTCCTTGGAAGTATCATCCTGCCTATATCTTTCCGCCTCTAGTTCTTCTTCCAAGAGTAATCTCCAAGATTCTGAAGGAATGCTCGTTTGTTCTGCTGGTAGCTCCGGCATGGCCTCACAGGTTTTGGTATGCGGATCTTGTCCGGATGGCCTCTTGCCAACCGTGGACTCTTCCGTTAAGACCAGACCTTCTGTCACAAGGTCCTTTTTTCCATCAGGATCTGAAATCCTTAAATTTAAAGGTATGGAGATTGAACGCTTGATTCTTGGTCAAAGAGGTTTCTCTGACTCTGTGATTAATACTATGTTACAGGCTCGTAAATCTGTATCTCGAGAGATATATTATAGAGTCTGGAAGACTTATATTTCTTGGTGTCTTTCTCATCATTTTTCCTGGCATTCTTTTAGAATACCGAGAATTTTACAGTTCCTTCAGGATGGTTTAGATAAGGGTTTGTCCGCAAGTTCTTTGAAAGGACAAATCTCTGCTCTTTCTGTTCTTTTTCACAGAAAGATTGCTATTCTTCCTGATATTCATTGTTTTGTACAAGCTTTGGTTCGTATAAAACCTGTCATTAAGTCAATTTCTCCTCCTTGGAGTTTGAATTTGGTTCTGGGAGCTCTTCAAGCTCCTCCGTTTGAACCTATGCATTCATTGGACATTAAATTACTTTCTTGGAAAGTTTTGTTCCTTTTGGCCATCTCTTCTGCCAGAAGAGTTTCTGAATTATCTGCTCTTTCTTGTGAGTCTCCTTTTCTGATTTTTCATCAGGATAAGGCGGTGTTGCGAACTTCTTTTGAATTTTTACCTAAAGTTGTGAATTCCAACAACATTAGTAGAGAAATTGTGGTTCCTTCATTATGTCCTAATCCTAAGAATTCTAAGGAGAAATCGTTGCATTCTTTGGATGTTGTTAGAGCTTTGAAATATTATGTTGAAGCTACGAAATCTTTTCGTAAGACTTCTAGTCTATTTGTTATCTTTTCCGGTTCTAGAAAAGGCCAGAAAGCTTCTGCCATTTCTTTGGCATCTTTGTTGAAATCTTTAATTCATCTTGCCTATGTTGAGTCGGGTAAAACTCCGCCTCAGAGAATTACAGCTCATTCTACTAGGTCAGTTTCTACTTCCTGGGCGTTTAGGAATGAAGCTTCGGTTGACCAGATCTGCAAAGCAGCAACTTGGTCCTCTTTGCATACTTTTACTAAATTCTACCATTTTGATGTATTTTCTTCTTCTGAAGCAGTTTTTGGTAGAAAAGTACTTCAGGCAGCGGTTTCAGTTTGAATCTTCTGCTTATGTTTTTCGTTAAACTTTATTTTGGGTGTGGATTATTTTCAGCAGGAATTGGCTGTCTTTATTTTATCCCTCCCTCTCTAGTGACTCTTGTGTGGAAAGATCCACATCTTGGGTAGTCATTATCCCATACGTCACTAGCTCATGGACTCTTGCTAATTACATGAAAGAAAACATAATTTATGTAAGAACTTACCTGATAAATTCATTTCTTTCATATTAGCAAGAGTCCATGAGGCCCACCCTTTTTTTGTGGTGGTTATGATTTTGTATAAAGCACAATTATTCCAATTCCTTATTTTATATGCTTTCGCACTTTTTTATCACCCCACTTCTTGGCTATTCGTTAAACTGAATTGTGGGTGTGGTGAGGGGTGTATTTATAGGCATTTTGAGGTTTGGGAAACTTTGCCCCTCCTGGTAGGAATGTATATCCCATACGTCACTAGCTCATGGACTCTTGCTAATATGAAAGAAATGAATTTATCAGGTAAGTTCTTACATAAATTATGTTTTTTTCTTGGTTTTTATTTTCTTTTTGGCCTGTATGACCCCTAGCACCCTCCCTTAACTTTTTTTGCAGACCAATATAACACTAATTTATCTTTCCCCCCAGCTGACTTAAAGTATACTCACAACAAGTCTAAGGAACATTCACAGACCCACATTTGCAGCTGACACTGCTCTCTGCATCAGGTAGTTACAGGAAGATAGTTACCCTCCCACCCTACCCCTCACCCCACCCACCCCTAGGTTCATTCCCCAATTTATAGATAGTCTCCCACACACCTTTCATTCTCCCAAACTGACAGCTGCAAACACTAATCAGCTCATCCTTCCATTCACTTAACCCTTTAGAATACATACCCTCTCTCCCTACAAATAGCTATATATCCCACACCAATAGTGTGTGAATATATATGTGTATGTGTGTGTATGTATACATATATATATTTCTTTTTTATATTGTACTATTCTTGATTTATTTTCACCTACACATCTCATAGCACTAACATGTATCAAAATATGACCATACTGATATTCGTGACAACTGTTTTCTCAATCCAATTTTGTTCACTTCATTACCGCCATAATCACCCACCTCAAACTGGAAAACAAATTATCATACACCATGGCCTGCTCTGTTGCTGTAACTTATCTGCTGAGTGCTGGTGGAGAGTTATAAAAAATAGCCCTCCTACCCCCACCACACAAAATTATAAAGTATGCCATTCACTATATAGCCAAACAAAAACTATGTCCAAATTCCTATTCCTTATGCTACTTGCCCTTGCAAATGATGTAGAGTCTAACCCTGGTCCCCCAGCAATATTCCATTCCTAGCCTTCCAGCTAAAAAAGGCCTCTCCTTTGTGCACTGTAATATACGCAGCTTATTTCCAAAAATCGATGCACTGCAAGCTTGGTGTTTACAATACAAGCCAAAAATCATTGTTATCTCTGAATCATGGCTAACTGCAAAAATACCTGACTCTGCCATTGCAATACCTGGGTATTCATGCCATAGAATTGACAGAGCAAAGAGAGGAGGCGGCATTGTAATTTATGTTGACAACTCCACAAAGTTCACCCCCATACAAAAATCTAGCTCTCCTGCCACCTTTGATTTCCTTTCTGGCAAAATTGAGATCCCGTGCAGTAAATCAATCATTGTTGCAGGAATCTACCGCCCACCAAGCTCCCCTGTGCATTCCATTTCGGACATAGCACAGCTCCTTAGTGAATCCATAACTCAAAACCCAAAAAGTGAAATTTTGGTTTTTGGAGATTTTAACATCTTTTGGCTGAATCCAAAAAATAACAGTTGTCGCTCGCTGTTTAAATCTTTGCAGCTAACGCAATTAATCTCCTCCCCAACTCGCATAAACATCAAAAGCCATAATCATACCCTGCTCGACTGGATTCTCTCCACTTCTCCCGACCGAATCCAGGAGGCAGGTGTTCTCCCTAACAATTTCAGTGACCACTGCTTAGTGTACTGCGTGCGCAAAATAAAGGCAACTAAATCCTCTCCCAAGGTTAAAATCACCAGGTCCTTCAAAAAATTTAATCTTCAATCATTTCTAAATGACATCAAGAACCTCCCCTGGCACAGATTAAACCTAATCCCAGATCTAGACTCTGCAGTTGAATTCTTTCAGTCTGAACTCCTACAAGTTTGGAATTTACATGCACCGCTGCGTAATGTGAGAGTAAAAGGAGCACACTTGAATTGGATCACAGCTGACCTCATTCAAATGTACCAATTTCGGGATTCATTGTGGTCAAAGTTCAAGCATACTGGCTCTATGAATGATCACTGTGTATATAGAAATTGGGGAAATATATGTACTAAACAAACAAAATTGGCTAAGGTGCAATATTTCTGTGAAAATCTGAACAATAATATATGTAACCCTAGAAAGTTTTGGAAACTCATAGATAACTTACAAAATCCACCAATCCACTCCCAACCCTCCACTGTCAATGTGGATAACCAAAACCTGCAACTCCCCTTAGAAGTAGCAAATGCCTTTAACAATTATTTTGTAGGATGCTCCACCACCCTGATTGACAAACTAATAAATGGCACACATCCTGAAGCTACAAATGTGGATCAGGCCCCACTAAAACAGCAAAGACCCAATATAGAAAAGTTCAATTTTAGACCTGTACCCTTCAATGTCATTAAGAAACACCTCGATAATCTATAAATGAAAAACCAGTCAGGACCTGATCAAATCCCAGCAATGCTGTTGAAGCTCAGTGTGCCGGCAATTGCTAAGCCTGTTGCAACCCTAATTAACGAATCCTTGGTGTCTGGATACATACCCAAACTCTGGAAAAGTGGGGAGTTAACCTTGGTTTCTAACTATCGTCCTATATCACTGCTCCCTGTATTGTCAAAAATCCTAGAAAAATGCGTCCATACGCAATTATGCTAGTATTATCAACTTTCTAACTATCTGACCCCTGATCAATCAGGTTTCAGACCAAATCACTCCACTACAACTGCCCTCCTAAAAGTTTGCAACGACATCCAAACTGCCATGGAACAAGGAGACCTAACTGGAGCTATTTTCCTTGATTTTGCAAAGGCTTTTGACACAGTGGACCATGACCTACTACTTCTCAAACTAAAAAACTCTGGTATTGCTGATCACCCATTAACCTGGTTTAAATCATATGTATCGGATCGATCACAATATGTCTCTGTCTCTAACAGTGACTCCCTCCCTCTCCCAGTCACGTGTGGTGTTCCCCAAGGTTCCATTCTCGGCCCCCTACTATTCACATTATTTATAAATGATTTGCCTAATGTCTGCAAATCCTCAACTGTACACATGTACGCAGATGACACGGTAATCTATGCAAACAAATCTGATCTGCTGCAGCTTGAAACAGTGCTCCAAGACCAGTTCACAGAGGTAGAAAAGTGGATCTCAAAAAACAAACTCTTCCTAAACACTGACAAAACGGTCACAATGATCTTTGGAACGGGACCTAAAATACATAAATTACAAAATTCCCATCTTCGCATCAAAACAAAATCGAATTGCACGCTGACCGCAGTCCACTCTTTTTTTTTTTGGGGGTGTTTTTATTTTGGGGGGGGGATTTTTTATTTAAATAGGGATTAGGTTTAATTTTTTTTATTTTCTATAATTTTGTTTATTTTTTTCTGTAATTTTATTTAAGTGTAACTTAGTATTGGGGTTAATTTAGGGGGTGTTAGGTTAGGGGGCTTAGTAATTAAATGACACCTAGATTACGAGTTTTGAGCGCTATAGGGAAAGTAGAGAAAGCAACAAAAGTTGCGTTATTTAACCCCCTATAGCGTTGCCATTACAAGTTTTAAAAAACCCGGCTTGTGCGTGCAATATGGCTGCTTTGAGCTCCATACCGCACACAAAAGCAGCAGTGTTTTGATGTGCTTGTGCACGCCTTCCCCATAGACATCAATGGGGAGAGCCGGCTAAAAAAAAGTCTAACACTTGCGATCGTGTAAACAAAAGCTCAGTAACGCAGCCCCATTAATGTCTATGGGGAAAAAGAAAATACAGTTTAAACCTAACACCCTAACCTAAACCCCGTGTCTAAACACCCCTAATCTGCTGCCCCCAACATCGCTGACGCCTGCCTACAGTTATTAACCCATAATCTGCCGCTCCCGATATCGGTACCACCTAAATAAAATTATTAACCTCTAATCTGCCGCTCCCGATATCGCTGCCACTAAAGTTATTAAAGTTATTAATTATATTGTAGCTAGCTTAGGTTTTATTTTTATTTCAGAGTTTATTTTAGATAGACTAGTTAGTAAATAGTTAACTATTTACTAACTACCTAGCTAAAATAAATACAATCTTAGCTGTGAAATAAAACCTAACCTGCCTTATACTAAAACCTACCATTACAAAAAAAACGAAAATTATCCAAAAAAATTAAAATTATTCCTATTCTAATACCCTTTTTTTTTAAAAAAAACACCCCAAAATAAAAAAGCATAACCTAGAATAAACTACCAAGGGCCCTTCAAAGTGTTTTTGGGGGGCCCTTAAAAGGGTCTTTTGTAGGGCATTGCCCTGAGTTAAACAGCTCTTTTGCTCCAAAAAAAATACAAACACCCATAAGTACATTATACAAACCCCCACCCCCCCAAACTACCAAAGGCCCTTAAAAGGGCCTTTTGTAGGGCATTGCCCTAAATTAAACAGCTCTTTTGCTAAAAAAAAAAAAAAATACTCCCTAAAAATATACATTACACAAAATAACAAACAAATTATAAAAAAAAAAAAAATCCTATTCTAATACCCATAAAAAACACCCCAAAATAAAAAACCTAATCTAGAATAAACTACTAATGGCCCTCAAAAGGGCCTTTTGCATTTCCCTAAAGATAGCAGCTCTTTTAGTGAAAAAAATTACGAAGACCCACTAACATTGCAAACCCCCCCAAACCCACAAAATAAAAAAAAAATATCTAAAAAACCTAAGCTCCCCATTGCTTTGAAAAGGACATTTGTATGGGCATTGCCCTTAAAAGGGCATTTAGCTCTTTTACTGCCCAGACCCTAAACTTAAAAAAAAAAACACCCAAAAAAAACCTTAAAAAAGCCTAACACTAACCACCTGATGATCCATTTACAGTTTTTGAAGTCCCGCTTGAACGATCTTCCTCCCGGAGTTGAAGTCCTGATCCAGGCGGCGAGACGTCTTCATCCAGGTGGCCTCTTCAATCTCCATCCCGGCGGCGAAGTCCTGGTCCAATCAGCAAGAGGTCTTCATCCAGACGGCCTCTTCAATCTTCATCCAGGTGGCATCTTCTATCTTGATCCCGGAGGCACGGAGTGGATCCATCCTGAAGACATCCGGCATGGAGCATCCTCTTCATATGGTCGCCGCGGTACACTGAATCTTCAATGCTAGGGACGCGATTCAAGATGACGTCCCTTGCTTTCCTATTGGCTGAAACATTTGATTCAGTCAATAGGAATTAGGGCTGCTAAAATCCTATTGGCTGTTCAAATCATGATGAGAGATGCTGATCAAATTATAGTGGCGGCGATGTAAGGCTTTATAACTTTAGTATAGTGGGGGCGATGTAGGCGGACAGCAGATTAGTGGTTAATCATATTTAAATAGTGTTTGCGATGTGGGAGGGTGGTGGTTTAGGGGTTAATAACTTTAGTATAGTGGTGAGGATGTCAGGGAGCGGCGGAATAGGGGTAATATTTTTTTAAAGTGGCGGCGATATCGGGAGTGGCAGATTAGGAGTTAATAACTTTATTATAGTGTTTGCGATGCGGGAGGGCCTCGGTTTAGGGGTTAATATGTAGTTGATGGGTATTAGTGTACTTTTTAACACTTTAGTTATGAGTTTTATGCTACAGCTTTGTAGCGTAAAATTCATAACTACTGACTTTAGATGGCGTTACAGATCTTGTCGTTTTAGGCTGTAACTCTCGCTTTTTAGCCAGAACGCAAAATTCATAATACCAGCGCTATGGGAATCCCATTAAAAAACGTAATTTGTATGAGTAGGGAAAATGATGCTTTATGGGCCACAACGCTGCTATTTGACTCATAACACAAAACTTGTAATCTAGTTGTTAGTTATTTGCGTTGTAGGGGGGTTGGCAGTTTAGGAGTTAATAGGTTAATTAGGTTTATTGTGATGTGGGTGTTTGGCGGTTTAGGGGCGTCACGAATACCAGACAGCTAAGG
This sequence comes from Bombina bombina, assembly GCF_027579735.1. Lineage (NCBI taxonomy): Eukaryota > Metazoa > Chordata > Amphibia > Anura > Bombinatoridae > Bombina > Bombina bombina. Next base: position 64,018,332 of record NC_069505.1, read on the forward strand.
GAGTAGATTAGCTATTAAGTAGTTTCAGCATTCAGAAATGGACGAATTTTGGAGATATTCCGTAGGTGGTTGCAGCAGGATGAAGAGAGCAATTAGATGTTGGGAATGATGGACAGATTTGAGTCAAGTGTGCAGGGCCGGACTGGGAATGTAAAGCAGCTCTGGAAAATCTTTAGACCAGTCTTAAATTTTGCCGCAGCGCTCCCATAGAATGCACATGCCCGATTTTTACCGACAAGATGTCACTCTACTCTACTCTACCACATACTAACCTGTACCATAAGCAATGACACCTTTCAACCTATGTAATAAGCAATACTCTCATTGTCTGCCTACAATATCTCAACACTGTACAGCATATATATGTGAAATACAATGAAAAAGATATTAAAATACATTACAGTTGAAAACACTATTAATCAAATTCAACATCAGTCCCACTTAAGTTTTATAAAAAAATGGGAAAATTACTGTTAAACTTACTTGGCACACCTTACCCAAGTATTTACTATAATGGATAATGTATAGTTAAAACCCATTACATATATATATATATATATATATATATATATATATATATATATATATAGAGAGAGAGAGAGAGAGAGAGAGAGAGAGAGAGAGAGAGAGAGAGAGAGAGAGAGAGAGAGAGAATCTAATGCAAGGAAGGGCAATAACAGCCTTAGAATAAAGTAAGTTTCTTTGTATGCATTATTTATACAGACAGATCATCATCACCGGACAGGCGGACACTAATAATCCTGAACGGGATTTAAGATTTATTTATTTTTTTACTGCCTGCTCTAATTTAAAAGCATAGCATTCTTGCATCATAAAGAACATTATCTAACTGAATATAAAGTTCATATTCTGTGAGATAATGTTCTTATGATGCATCATGCAAGAACGCTATATATACTTCATATTCTGTGAGATAATGTTCTTTATATGCAAGAACGCTATATATACTTCATATTCTGTGAGATAATGTTCTTTATATGCAAGAACGCTATATATACTTCATATTCTGTGAGATAATGTTCTTTATATGCAAGAACGCTATATATCCTTCATATTCTGTGAGATCATGTTCTTTATATGCAAGAACGCTATATATACTTCATATTCTGTGAGATAATGTTCTTTATATGCAAGAACGCTATATATACTTCATATTCTGTGAGATAATGTTCTTTATATGCAAGAACGCTATATATACTTCATATTCTGTGAGATAATGTTCTTTATATGCAAGAACGCTATATATACTTCATATTCTGTGAGATAATGTTCTTTATATGCAAGAACGCTATATATACTTCATATTCTGTGAGATAATGTTCTTTATATGCAAGAACGCTATATATACTTCATATTCTGTGAGATCATGTTCTTTATATGCAAGAACGCTATATATACTTCATATTCTGTGAGATAATGTTCTTTATATGCAAGAACGCTATATATACTTCATATTCTGTGAGATAATGTTCTTTATATGCAAGAACGCTATATATACTTCATATTCTGTGAGATAATGTTCTTTATATGCAAGAACGCTATATATACTTCATATTCTGTGAGATAATGTTCTTTATATGCAAGAACGCTATATATACTTCATATTCTGTGAGATCATGTTCTTTATATGCAAGAACGCTATATATACTTCATATTCTGTGAGATCATGTTCTTTATATGCAAGAACGCTATATATACTTCATATTCTGTGAGATAATGTTCTTTATATGCAAGAACGCTATATATACTTCATATTCTGTGAGATAATGTTTTTTATATGCAAGAACGCTATATATACTTCATATTCTGTGAGATCATGTTCTTTATATGCAAGAACGCTATATATACTTCATATTCTGTGAGATAATGTTCTTTATATGCAAGAACGCTATATATACTTCATATTCTGTGAGATAATGTTCTTTATATGCAAGAACGCTATATATACTTCATATTCTGTGAGATAATGTTCTTTATATGCAAGAACGCTATATATACTTCATATTCTGTGAGATAATGTTCTTTATATGCAAGAACGCTATATATACTTCATATTCTGTGAGATAATGTTCTTTATATGCAAGAACGCTATATATACTTCATATTCTGTGAGATCATGTTCTTTATATGCAAGAATGCTATATATACTTCATATTCTGTGAGATAATGTTGTTTATATGCAAGAACGCTATATATACTTCATATTCTGTGAGATAATGTTCTTTATATGCAAGAACGCTATATATACTTCATATTCTGTGAGATAATGTTCTTTATATGCAAGAACGCTATATATACTTCATATTCTGTGAGATAATGTTCTTTATATGCAAGAACGCTATATATACTTCATATTCTGTGAGATCATGTTCTTTATATGCAAGAACGCTATATATACTTCATATTCTGTGAGATCATGTTCTTTATATGCAAGAACGCTATATATACTTCATATTCTGTGAGATCATGTTCTTTATATGCAAGAACGCTATATATACTTCATATTCTGTGAGATCATGTTCTTTATATGCAAGAACGCTATATATACTTCATATTCTGTGAGATCATGTTCTTTATATGCAAGAACGCTATATATACTTCATATTCTGTGAGATCATGTTCTTTATATGCAAGAACGCTATATATACTTCATATTCTGTGAGATAATGTTCTTTATATGCAAGAATGCTTCTAACTAAGAGCAGGCAGTAAAAAAAACAAAAAAATGAAATCCTTTTCAGGATTATTAGTGTCCAGTACTGTCCGGTGATCTCATCTGATCTGTCTGTATTGCATAGTTACAAACACAAACCTCCTTACTTTATGAACTGCTTTTTTTGTTTTTCAGTAGAAAAAGAAACACTTCATGCAGATTTTCATTACTTGGTGGAGATATATATTTATTCATAGTGTTTTTACTGGGGGCATTTTTGCAAAAGCAGGTGCTGGGCTAAATTCTCTAGATAGATGCTATATAAAACAGTCTGCCATATTTTATTTTATTTGCCATAGCAGCTTCTCAATAATTTACTCCTCAGACCTTCATGCTATCATGAAACTGAAGGTTCCTCAGCATAGTTTGAGAGAAGTCATACTTGAGTGAATGGATGGCTGACTGTATAAATCTAGCTAGCAATTCTACCTATTACCTTTACCTCCACAGGAGAAATAGTGGATATATTTGGAGAATGCAAAATTAAAACAAATATGCTGTAATTTAAAACACATATAGAAAAAAACCATTACTTTTTATCACTGAGATATATAAAAAATGAACCTAATCTGTTTAAATATAAGGTAAACGTTTTCTTATCAATGTAAATTGCATTTGTTACCTGGAAGTAGCATAATAGTAATAGGTCAATTGGATGATAACATACAGATCTGGAAAATCCATTTTTTTCTTTTAGTTTTATTCACACATGACAGTTTGTATGTGTCAGTATGCTACAATAATTGAGTAATATTATAATAATTGAGTGGCGAGCTGGTGGTTCAGTTCAGTACTACTAATTGACTTGTCTTGTTCACACTCACAATACTAATTATTAATAAAAAAATACTACATACATGATCGTGATGATTGATTCAGAGTTCAGACTCAGACTGTCTGTCTTGAATTGTACTGACTGTGCCACTGCAGTCTGCCTGCCTCTGCTGTTTGCTTCCAAGTGACAAGTTGCCGCTGTGAGTGTGTGTGTCACTGTCCGACTCCCGCCGTCTTTCTTCAGTCCCTGCTCCCACACGCTACAGAAAATGATTATTATTTTTTTTAATAAAGCAGTTTATAAGTACCAGTACCTAATATGGCAGCTAATAGGTAAAGGGAGGAGGTTTAGAAAGCTGCTTGGGTGGAGGGATCAGGAAGGTTGGGGATTAAGGGGGGATCCTAGACTGCAGAAAATATAACAAATATTTTTTTTAAAAAAAGCCTCATATTTTCATACTGGCAGACTGCCTGCCAGTACCTAAGATGGGGGTGACCAGTGGGGGGTGGGGAAGGGATCAGTTAGGGATTAGGGGTGGAAAGTGTCAGGTGGGAGGCTAATCTCTAAACTAAAGCTAAAATTAGACTATTAGGGGTCTATTTAACAAGGGCCAAATAGCCCCTGTTCCCCTTGTTTCTGTGCAAGCCTTCAGGCTCGCCGGAAACAGGACTTAAGAAGCAGCGGTCTTAAGACCGCTGCTCCTAAACTCACACGCCGCCTCTGAGGTGGCGAATAGCAATCCGCCCGGTCATGTATGATCGGGCTGATTGACACCCCCTGCTAGCGCGAATCTGCAGGGGGTGGTATTGCACCAGCAGTTCACCAGAACTGCTAGTGCAATGATAAATGCCGACAGCGTATGCTGTTGGCATTTATCGATGTGCGCTGGACATGGTTCGCTTTAGCGGATCATGTCTGTCCGCACATATATAAATAGACCCCCTAAACTACCTAATTAACCCCTTGACTGTCGGAAATAATAGAAGTGTGGTGTGCAGCTGCAACTAGCAGCCTTCTAATTACCAAAACGCAATGGCAAAGCCATATATGCCTGAACAAAGGGGATCCCAGAGAAACTTTTACAAACATCTGTGCCATGATTGCACAAGCAGTATGTAAACAATTTCTGTGAGAAACCCAAAGTGTGTGAAAAAGTAACTTTTTTTTTAATTTGATTGCATTTGACGATGAAATCGTGGCATGAAATATACAAAATTGGACCTAGATCGATACCTTGGGTTGTCTATTTAAAAATATATATAGTTTGGACAGGTAAATAAATAAATTGTTTAAATAAAAAAAACAACACATTTTAAGGGCAATGCCCAAATACCCTTTTCGGGGAATGGGTAGTTTAGTTTTTTTTTTAGCTAGTTTTTATTTATTTTGTGGGGTTGGGGGGTTGTAAATGTTAAGGGTTAATTATTTTATTTAATGCAAAAGAACTGTTAGCTTTAGGCAATACCCTACAAAAGGCCTCTTTTTGGGGGGTATTAGATTAGAAATAATTGTTTTATTTTTGTTCATTTCGATTGTTATTTTTTGTAATGGTAGGTTGTTTGTGTAAATGTCAGGGTTTTTTCTTTTCTGTAAAGGCTAGGTTTTTTTTTTTGGTAACATTATTTTTTTTATTTTTTATTTTTTTTGTTTTTTAAGTAATGTTAGATTTTAGGGTAAGTTTAGGTTTAAATTTTATTTTACAGGTACGTTTTTCTTTTTTTAAGGTAGTTAGTATAGTTTAAATATAATTTATGGGTGTTTTAATTGGGGTTAAGTTAGGGGGTGTTAGTTTAGGGGTTTAGTTATTAGTTTATTACTGTGTGATGTGGGGGTAGTTTAGGGGTTAATTATTTATTTAGATAGATTGCAATTTTGGGGATGGCAGTTTAGGGGTTAATGATTTATTTATGTAGTTTGAGTTGTTAGGGGTGGTGGTTTAGGGGTTAATGATTTATTTATGTAGTTTGCATTGTTGGGGGATGGCAGTTTTGGGGTTAATGATTTATTTATGTAGATTGCGTTGTTGGGGAATGGCAGTTTAGGGGTTAATGATTTATTTATGTAGTTTGCATTGTTGGGGGATGGCAGTTTTGGGGTTAATGATTTATTTATGTAGATTGCGTTGGGGAATGGCGGTTTAGGGGTTAATGATTTATTTATGTAGTTTGCATTGTTGTTGGATGGTGGTTTAGGGGTTAGTAGTTTATGTAGTTTGTGATGTGGGGGATGGCGGTTTAGGGGTTAATAGTTTTATGTAGTGTTTGAGATGTGGGGGGATGGCAGTTTAGGGGTTAATTGTGTAGTTTATGTGTGTAAGTGTACTTTGTAATGTATTTTTGTTGTGTTTTGTGAAACTTTTTAGTTTCACAAAACACTTTACGAGAACTTTTTGATCGCGGCATGGATTGATGTGGAAAGGACTATTGTGGTAGCGCAATGGCAATTTCTCCCGACGTGTAATATCAGCGGAAGAAAAATTGTTTTTGAAATCTCCTTTGCGCTAGTGCAAAGTCTGTTGTGCATCACTCGTAATCTTGCCCTAAATCTTTCAAATAAAGAATGTCCTGCCCATCTCTGCAATTTGGGGGAATGAGAAAAGCAAATGTGAAAGGGAGCGTCCATAACTGATGCGCAATATGTAGAGTCGCCAGGCAACATTCTGCAAGATGAACCTGTGAGATCTACAGAGGTAATAAGCTTAAAGGGACATGAAACACAAACTTTTTTCTTTCATGATTCAGACAGAGCACACAATTTGTTAAAAAAAGTTTTGAATTTACTTCTGTTATTAAATGTGCTTTGTTCTCATGGAATTCTTTATTGAAGTAGTAGTTTTAGGTAGGTTTGCGCACGTATCTGGGTGCTACATGGCTGTGCAAAGTGCTGCCAACTAGTGCACTTGCGGATGTATAACGCTTGCAAATGGAGTATACCTCCCTGCTTTTCAGCAAATGATACCAAGAGAATGCAGAAATGTTGCTAATAGTAATAAATTGCACAGTTGTTTAGAATTGCCTGTTCTGTCCGTCTCTTTAAATCATTTCTTTACCTACTGCGACAAAACTTGCTATACATCAAGGAACGCCCCTGTTCAGCCCATTTGTTATAGTCACATTACACTTTTACCGCAAGATAAATATGATTGTCATGTGACCACTTTGGCACAGTTTCTGAGCAGATTGTGACCACCCCCTGCACAATTTTATAGTAATAAACAAGATTGGGAGGTGACTGAGGAGAAAAGCACCACCATAATTTAGAAAGAACCCCCCCCCACACACACACACACATATATTATTGTTTATTACTATAAAATTGTAATTGAAACAATCTATTTTTTATACATTTGTAAGGGCTAACTGTATCTTGTATTTGTTTGATATTTCCATACAGTGGTATGAATGGGAATTTTGAACATATGAAAACTCATAGAATAAAAGGACAGAGTAGACAACCAAATGGAACTTTATAGGGTTCAGTGAAAGTTTTAAACACAGAACAAACCTCCCAACCGTCCCAGGTAATGCGGGTTGGTCATAAATTGGACATGAGCCTTCTGTCCCTCTAGAAGCTTAAGGCTGACTAGGCCCAACCCTGAATGTGACAAACTCAACCCCGCCCGAGTTAAAACTCACAGGGATGGCGACAGAGAGGTTATTGGAACTTGAAATGTGACTCATTGTAGAGACAGGAATGTCCCTATAAATCGTCATGCCATGGTGTTTCTGGCACTCTGCCAATAGGGCTTTAATAAATGACTAAAATTACTATTTACTTGCCTAGTGCCAACTCTCCTGATCTACTGAGTATGAGGCATTTGTTCCCTCCCTGACTACATTTTGTTTTACATAAACACAGCTTTCACCAGCTTTAATTACTACAATTAAAGAGGCAGTATACTCAAAAGCTATTAGATTATGACATTTTTCAACCATAAAAGAGCTGGAAGGTTAAAATCTTTTTAGCAGGAAAACAAGGTTAAGTAATATATAACCATAAGATCCAGAGGTTGACTACAATTACAGTAAAGGATGCACTGAGAATAATTCCACTGTTGACTTGAGGCAAAGGGGCCGATTTATGAAAGTGTGAGCGGACATGATACGATGTTGCATATATCATGTCCGCCACACATCGATAGATGCCGACAGCATACACTGTCGGCATTTATCATTGCACCAGCAGGGGGTGTCAATCAGCCTGATCGTATAGGATTGGGTGGATTGATTTCCGCAGCCTCAGAGCAGGCCGACAAGTTATGAAGCAGCGATCTTTAGCCCACTGCTTCATAACTGCTGTTTCCGGTGAGCCTGAAGACTCATGCGGAAACCGGGGCAACAAATTTTATTCGGAGCTTGATAATTCAGTCCCAATATGTGAAAAAATACATGATTTGCTGCAGCGAATCATGTTCGCCAGGCATCGCTAAATGCCTACAGCATACGCTGCCGGCATTTAACATTGCACAAGCATTTCTTGTGAAATGCTTGTGCAATGCTGCCCCCTGCACATTCATGGCCAATCGGCTGCTAGCAGGGATGATCGCAGTCCGCCATCTAAAAGGTGGCGGACAAGTTATGGAGCAGCGGTCTTAACTTAAATTTAAGGCGGACCTGAAACTTCAGGGCTAGAAAGCAGAATCCGTTGCTTAATACATCTTCCCCACAGACATGTTCTCTCTTTATTAAGTTGCAGCCAGGGTACCTGTCCACCAGTGTTCAGCGGGCAGTAAACTCTTTGAGACTGTTATATAAAATGTTTTGGTTTATGTATAGCACAAAAAACAACCTTTGCAACATATTTTATTATTGTTATTGTCCCCTATTCATGTAATTTAAGGGAAACTAAGGTCAAAATGAAACATTCATGATTCAGATAGAGTATATGCAGTTTTAAGAGACTTTCTGATTTTCTTCCATTATCAAAATGTCTTTTTAAATGCACACTTTCTGAGGCACCAGCTACCACTGAACATGTGCAAGAAAGAACAGTGTATACAAGGCTGTAATTGGATGATGTCTGTCACGTACAGGGCAGCAAATCGTAGTAAAATTTGAGATTTGTCAGAAAAAACATAGTGCTCATGTAAAATTCAGTATGGAGCGTTGCATTGTCCTATTATTATGCTCTTGTTGATAGGATTGGCAGTTGTCCTCTACAAGAACACACATTGCCCCCCAAAAGCTCTACTTGAGCCCCCACTCTTTAACCCACAATGTATATTTTTCACAACTAAGCATTTTACCCTTTGGCTGCCAGTAGCATACATACACATCAATACGATTAGCTTTTTGGCTGCCTGTAAAATGCATAAACAAAAGTAATTTGACCCCCTTGACTGCCCCTCACTTCTTTCTGCTCCATATTTGTAATGCATTTAGGCAAACACAGCTTTTTACATTTAGCTAACATTCATGGATTTAAGAAAATGGGCATTTAAATGCCCAATATTTTTGTGAAGATTTTACTGGACACTCTGCTAAAATACTGGACTGCTGGTTGAATACTGGACACCTGGCAACCCTACTTGTTGATTCTACTGTGTTAAATTGTCTTTTAAAGGGACATGAAACCTATTTTTTTAATGGTTCAGATAGAGCATGTCATTTAAATAACTATACAATTTATTTCTGTTATCTAATTTATTTACTTCTCTATGTATCCTTTTTTTGAAAAGTATACCTAGGTAGGATTAGAAGCTGCTGATTGGCGGCTTGTGCAATGCCGCCCCCTGCACTTTTGCGCCTAATCGGCTGTTAGAAGGGGGTGTCAATCATCCCGATCAGATCGGGGTGATTGCAGTCCGCCATCTAAAGGGTTCTTAACAGCTGTTTCGGGTGAGCAGGAAACATCAGGCAGATAAAGCAGAATCCGCTGCTTATTATAGAGATACTAAACCCAAATTTTTTCTTTCATCATTCAGATAGAGCAGCAATTTTAAGCAACTTTCTAATTTACTCCTATTATGAATTTGTTTTTGTTCTCTTGGTATCATTATTTGAAAACGCAGTAATGAAAGCTTTGGAGCCGGCCCATTTTTGTTTCAGCACCCTGGATAGCGAATGCTGATTGGTGGCTACATTTAGCCATCCAATCAGCAAGCGCAACCCAGGTACTTAACCTAAAATAAGCCAGCTCCAAAGCTTTTATTCCTACTATCTCAAATAAAGATACCAAGAGAACGAAGAAAAATTGATAATAGGAGTAAATTTGAAAGTTGTTTAAAATTGCTGCTCTATTCAAACTTTGAAAGAAAAAAAATTTCGGTTTAGTTTGCCTTTACACTTATTTTAGCAATATTTAAACAGCTAATGAAACTTTAAAAAATACATCTACATGTTATTCCAAGACGAATCTTTTCTTTGAATGCATCATTTTATCTAACATTTATTTAGTTTAATGTCCCTTTAAGATTTGTTTTTTAATTTTGAGAACTGATAAAGCACATGATAGACTTCACAAGTCAAACCTCACAGCATATCTGTCCTTAATTAGCTTAAAGGGATACTGACCCCATTTTTTTTCCTGTTTCAGACAGAACATGCACTTTTAAACAATTTTCTAATTTACTCCTATGATCAATTTTTCTTCATTCTCTTGCTATCTTTATTTGAAAAGCAAGAATGTAAAGTTAGATGCCGGCCCATTTTTGGTTCACAACCTGGGTTGTTCGTTCTGATTGGTGAGTAAATGCACCCAAGTGCTGTCCAAAAATTGGCTGGCTCCTTAGCTTAGATGCCTTCTTTTTCAAATAAAGATAGCAAGAGAATGAAGAAAAATTGATAATAGGAGTAAATAAGAAAGTTGCTTAAAATTGCATGCTCTATCTGAATCCCGAAAGAAAATTTTTGGGTTTAGTATCCCTTTAAGCAGAGATGATAAGTACTGCAAAGCAATGGGTAGTTTGCCAACATATATGGACCCATACCTCGCTGACTCTATTAAAGTGACAAGTCCCAATCGGCTCCCTTAAATAATTTAAAGGGCCATGATACCCAAATGTTGAAACACTTGAAGGTGCCGCAGCATAGCTGTAAAAAGCTGACTAGAAAATATCACCTGAACATCTCTATGTAAAAAAAGAAAGATATTTTACCTCAAAAGTTCCTTAGTAGCCAAATCCCATTTTAAAGGACTTCTAAGCAGCAAATCAGTATGTCTGTCCCAGGACAGCTAAGGGAGCAAGCTTACGTGCACACTCATGTTATTTCACTATTCAGTTTAAGGAAGTTTACTATGAAATCTCATGAGATCACAGTAAAAGAGTTCATGACCTCAGCACTGCTGATGCTGATTGGCTGCTGTTCATTTCTTCATTTTTTAATTTTTTTTTTACCTGCAGCTGGGAGCAGTTGAGTATAACTTTTTTTCACAGAACTTACTCTGCTGAGCTGAGGAAATTGTGAGGTAAAATATCTTCCTTTTTTACATAGAGATGCTCAGGTGATATTTTCCTGTCAGCTTTTTACAGTTATACTGCATTAGTTTCAAGTGATTTAGCACATGAGTATTATTTCCCTTTAAGTAGTGGGTGGAGTTTGGCTGTAGAAAAACAATTCAAGCAAACAAGGTATTAATGCATTCAAAACTTATTCATTGCAGGACTACAAACTAATCCTGAATTTACAAGATATTTATTCTCCCTTTAAGACTGCTTCTTAAAGGAACATGAAACCTAACATGTTTCTTCCATGATTTAGATAGAGCACACAATTTTAAACAACTTTCAAGTTTACTTCTCTCATTTGCTTTGTTCACTTGGCATCCTGTTTGGAAAAGCATACCTAGGTAGATTCAGGAGCATCAATACACTACTGGAAGGTAGCTGCTCATTGGTGACTGCACATATACTGTATACCTTTTGTCATTGGCTAAAAAAGACGTGTTCAGCTAGCTCCCAGTAATGCATTGATGTTCCTTCAACAAAGGATACCCAGAGAATGAAGACATTTTAATAACAGAAGTAAACAGGAAATGTGTTTCAAATTTTATTTTCTACCTTAATAAGGACACAAAAAATGTAACAATACAGCAATACAAAAAATATTTATGTATATCATTTTATTCTTAAGCTTAATAGACATAACTGTATTGCAAATACAGAAATCTCCCAACCATAGAAAGTGCAATCCTGCCAACTTCCAATTTTATCATTTGTAGTAATGTTTCATATTCAGTGACATCACAGTAAGAGACCTCATAGGAAGAGATGTCACATGAAGTAAAGCAATATATAAAAACCCACAACGCAAACTAACTAAAATGTTAAAGAATAAAAATAATTCCTTTACTTTAGAATTTGTACCAGGATCTAGGAATCAGAAAACTAGTCTAAACAAATAATACAACTGCACATATATTTACAAAACTTTTACTATTAACAGTCATTAATTCTTCCAAAAGACCATTAAAATTGAAGCATTATTGCACTATTGCAGTAAAGTAATAATGAAACATAAACCATCTCCTAATCAATTATTTTCAACTGTCCAGCTCTTATATACAGTATTATCACTTATATTATTGCTGTGTCTTTAAGATATTATTATTATTATTTTAGATTTTACACTTTTGCAGGGCTTAGCTGAGTGCTTTAAGACACGCAGAACTGAAGTAACAGAAAACGACCTTAGATCAACTGTTGTTATAGCCAGCAGCAATGATTCTTAAGATATTCACGACACTCTGATGGCAGTGGACCAGGGGAGGAGCAAGGCCACAGTGTGCCAAATTACGATAAACAGAAGGAGAGACACAGCAAACGATCAGTGCAGCTGATCTTACTGTGTTATTATGCACAGCACTGGACTGGGCGAGCTGTTGGGGGCAAATGGATTTTTGTATTATTTAGTCTGACAGCAATTTTCATATTTTTGCACTGTGCGTTTAATACTCATGCTAAAATCAGTAAGCTGCAGATGATACAGAGTGCTAAAATATGAAGATTACTGTCAGACTAAATAATGCAAAGATGAAAACAATAAATGATCTACAGTAGTAGCAAAGTAATCCACTCTCATTTACAACAAATCAGCAGAGCTCCTTACCAAGTGTGGAGGAGCTGTTTTTAAGTGTTTTTTCTTATTATTTGTAGCAGTTTAAATATCGATCACTCAGAGAAGGTGCAGCAAGGAGTCCCTGCCTATACCTGCTCTGAGTGATCAAGCACTCACCAGCAGCCCTTCCCTAATAACTTGTGTCACACATTCCCTAGATCAACTGCAGCCCTCTAAATCTCCTGGAGGGGACATTTCCATATAAAAAAAATCCAGGGACATACAACAAAATCCAGTGAATGAACCTGGAAATCAGGGACAGTTGGCAACTATGCTTGTGGTGTTCAGTGACTTGTGCCATCTAAAAAATATCTGTTTGTAAAACATTTTAACAGCATTGCACAACAATCTTATTAATTTGCTTCTAATGATACTCAGCAGGCACAACTTGCTGTATTTAATAGTAAATATAGTTCTGTGTATTTTACAAATTGTTGTATTTAATGATAAAGTAAAAACTTTAAAATTGTAATATAAAAAGGGCCAGATTACAACTGGAGCACAAAATTGCGCTTTCGGGAGTGCGATATTTGCACTCCGCTGGTATTAGCAGTTGAGTGCAATGTGAACGCGACCTCTCGTTCGCATTGCATGGATGCTTTGCGCTCATGAGAGCGCGCTTCCATTGGTTCCAATAGAAGCCTTGTTCTAATGCCAATGGCAGAGAACCTAGTTCATCAAAGGGGGGTAAGTAGCGCAGCGATGGGCAGCAATGTAGGTGATGTGCATCTCTGTAATGAGAAGGGGTGTGGTCTAATGACATCAACACCCTATATCAGGTGTGCATAATTATTAGGCAACTTCCTTTCCTTTGGCAAAATGGGTCAAAAGAAGGACTTGACAGGCTCAGAAAAGTCAAAAATAGTGAGATATCTTGCAGAGGGATGCAGCACTCTTAAAATTGCAAAGCTTCTGAAGCGTGATCATCGAACAATCAAGTGTTTCATTCAAAATAGTCAACAGGGTCGCAAGAAGCGTGTGGAAAAACCAAGGCGCAAAATAACTGCCCATGAACTGAGAAAAGTCAAGCGTGCAGCTGCCAAGATGCCACTTGCCACCAGTTTGGCCATATTTCAGAGCTGCAACATCACTGGAGTGCCCAAAAGCACAAGGTGTGCAATACTCAGAGACATGGCCAAGGTAAGAAATGCTGAAAGACGACCACCACTGAACAAGACACACAAGCTGAAACGTCAAGACTGGGCCAAGAAATATCTCAAGACTGATTTTTCTAAGGTTTTATGCACTGATGAAATGAGAGTGAGTCTTGATGGGCCAGATGGATGGGCCCATGGCTGGATTGGTAAAGGGCAGAGAACTCCAGTGTGACTCAGACGCCCTGGAGGTGGAGGTGGAGTACTGGTTTGGGCTGGTATCATCAAAGATGAGCTTGTGGGGCCTTTTCGGGTTGAGGATGGAGTCAAGCTCAACTCCCAGTCATATTGCCAGTTTCTGGAAGACACCTTCTTCAAGCAGTGGTACAGGAAGAAGTCTGCATCCTTCAAGAAAAACATGATTTTCATGCAGGACAATGCTCCATCACACGCGTCCAAGTACTCCACAGCGTGGCTGGCAAGAAAGGGTATAAAAGAAGAAAATCTAATGACATGGCCTCCTTGTTCACCTGATCTGAACCCCATTGAGAACCTGTGGTCCATCATCAAATGTGAGATTTACAAGGAGGGAAAACAGTACACCTCTCTGAACAGTGTCTGGGAGGCTGTGGTTGCTGCTGCACGCAATTTTGATGGTGAACAGATCAAAACACTGACAGAATCCATGGATGGCAGGCTTTTGAGTGTCCTTGCAAAGAAAGGTGGCTCTATTGGTCACTGATTTGTTTTTGTTTTTATTTTGAATGTCAGAAATGTATATTTGTGAATGTTGAGATGTTATATTGGTTTCACTGGTAAAAATAAATAATTGAAATGGGTATATATTTGTTTTTTGTTAAGTTGCCTAATAATTATGCACAGTAATAGTCACCTGCACACACAGATATCCCCCTAAAATAGCTATAACTAAAAACAAACTAAAAACTACTTCCAAAACTATTCAGCTTTGATATTAATGAGTTTTTTGGGTTCATTGAGAACATGGTTGTTGTTCAATAATAAAATTAATCCTCAAAAATACAACTTGCCTAATAATTCTGCACTCCCTGTATATATATATATATATATATATATATTTATGTGTTTATATGTGTATATACACATATTAACATACTGTATACATATATAAACATATACATATATATTATGCGCAAACGGAAAATTCAGTTTGCTTCGTTTCATTTCGATTTGGGTCAAGAAAAATTTGGTTCGAGACATTCGTATTAATTCGGTATGTGTCGGTAATTCGGTTTTGGAATTTATTCATATCGTTACGAATTTTGAAATTCGGATGCATTCAAAACTGTTACCGAATTATTATTAATGTGGGACCGAATCTTTATTACCTTTATTATTATCTTTATTATCGTTATTTCTAGCTAATGTTCCGGCAATTGGCAAAACAAAATTATGTTAAACCGCCGCCGCCACCCATGCAGCTACTAAATAAAGCTATTAACCCCTAAATCGCCGCCCCCCACACATCACTAACACTACCTAAACCTATTAACCCCTAAACCGCACCCCCCCCACATCACCAACACTAACTAAACCTATTAACCCCTAAACCGCCGTTCCGAAAACATCGCCGACACGAACTAAACAACCCCTAAACCGCACCCCCCCACATCGCTGACAGGAACTAAACCTATTAACCCCTAAACCGCACCCCCCACATCACCAACACTAACTAAACCTATTAACTCCTAAACTACCATTCCGAAACATCGCCAACATGAACTAAACCTATTAAACCCTAACGCACCCCCTACATCACCGTCACAAACTAAACCTGGTAACCCTTAAACCGCACCCCCCACATCGCCGACACAAACTAAACCTATTAACCCTTAAACTGCACCCCCCCACATTGCTGTCACAAACTAAACCTATTAACCCTTAAACCACCCCCCCGACACTAACTAAAGATATTAACCCCTAAACCACCGTTCACAAACATCGCCAATATTAACTAAACCTATTAACCCGCTAAACTAAACCGCCTGCCCCCACATCGCAACAACCTAAATTAAACTATATTAACCCCTAAACCTAACACCCCCTAACCCTAATCCTAAACCTAACACCCCCTAACTTTAACATAATTAAAATATAACTAAATTAATGTTACAATTATTAACTAATAATACCTATTTAAATCTAAATACAAAGTAACTTACCTATATTTACCCCTAAACCTAACACCCCCTAACTTTAACATATAAATAATAATAATAAAACCTAAGCTGCCTTACACTAAAACACTAAAATTACAAAAAATAAAAAGACCTAGCATTACCAAAAATAACAAACGAAATTATCCAAAACAATAAAAATTATTCCTATTCTAATACCCTTTAAAAAAACACACCTCGAAATAAAAAAACCCTAATCTATAATAAACTTCCAAGGGTCCATGAAAGGGCCTTTTGGAGGCCCTTAAAAGGGCCTTTTGTAGGGCATTGCCCTAAAGTTAACAGCTCTTTTGCTACAAAACAAAACAAACACCCCCTAACAGTATACAAGCCCCCACCCCTCAAACCTACAAATTAAAAATAAAGTAAAACCTAATCTACCCATTGCCCTGAAAAGGGCATTTGTATGGGCATTGCCCTTAAAAGGGCATTTAGCTCTTCTGCTGCCCAAGCCCTAATCTAAAAATAACCCACCCCCCAAAACGAAAAAAAAAACACATTACACAAAATAACAAACAAATTATCAATAATAAAAATGATTCCTATTCTAATACCCATTTAAAAAACAAAAAACTAAATAAAAAATCTAATCTAGAATAAACTACCAATGGCACGTAAAAGGGCCTTTTGTAGGGCATTGCCCTAAAGAAATCAGCACTGTTTATGAAATAAAAATAAAAATACCCACTAACATTACGAACCCCCACCCCCTAAACCCACAAAATAAAATAAAAAACTATCTAAAAAATCTAAGCTACCCATTGCCCTGAAAATGGCATTTGGATGGGCATTGCCCTTAAAAGGGCATTTCGTTTTTTTACTGCCCAAACCCTAATCTAAAAATAGAAAAACCCTTAAAAAAACCTAACATTAACCCCCGACGATCCACTTACAGTTTTTGAAGTCCCGCTTGAATGATTTTCATCCAGGCGGCGAGAAGTCTTCATTCAGGTGGCCTCTTCAATCTTCATCCTGGTGGCAAAGTCCTCATCCAATCGGCAAGAAGTCTTCATCCAGGCGACCTCTTCAATCTTCATCCAGGTGGCATCTTCTATCTTGATCCCGGCGGCACTGAGCGGGTCCATCCTGAAGACATCCAGCACGGAGCATCCACTTTATAAGGTCGCCGCTGTACACTGAATCTTCAATGCAAGGTACGCAATTCAAGATGGCGCGCCTTGCATTCCTATTGCCGTTTTTATTAGAGTATGAAATAAAGTTTTTTTGCTTTTAAAACTTTTTGGGGTTCTTCACTGGTTTAGCCACAATTTGGGTTGATCGATTATATTTTTTTTTCTGCATTACTAAGTGATGTACTGGGACTCCATATCGCTATCAATCTACCCCTTGAGAGCAAATAGTGGGGTTTCCAGTCTTGCTATAGTGGGTGGTGCTTAGGAGCTGAGCAACGTGTGTGTGAGATGCTGAAGATTCGGCTGGAGACTAGCAGCTCTATGGAGGACAGCAGCACAAGTGGCTAAAGAATACTCACAGATTGTGATCCTGGAAATAACTACTTTGATACACGGTACAGTGCTAGTCTATTGCTTGTACACTGACAGGGCGACCTTAGAGGGTGTGACTGGCTATTAAAGGGTCTTTGCAAATGCTATATGTGGATTAGCCTGGATGTCAGTTAAACCCCATGGTACAGGTGTATATAGTATTTTATAGTTTGCTCTTGTCTCTAAGAGATTCATTGTTTTCCAGGCACGGAGCATAAGGAACTTTAGGGGTAGGAGAGGAATATCCTCAGTCCCCTTTGGCTATCTGAGACAGCTATCATTATTGAGCTTAGTACTGTTCATCTGCACATTTGTCATTATTCTACCTTTCCATCACTCTAACATCCTCCCACATGCTGCATGTTGCGTTAGTAACAGCCCTACCAGCTACCCACTCACTACTACTACTATTTATGACTAGATATAATGTCCGTTCTTTTGCTTGTATTTTCCCTGATACAGTGATTGTAGTTTCTTCTGTTCAAGAGGACTGTTTTAAACTTACCGATATACAAGATATTTTGGCTCTCTGAGACTGGTGTTAGAATCCGGTTACCCCACCAATGGAAAATATTGTTATAAGTGACTCTCTCTTATATTGTTATAAGTGAACTATTCTCTTAAAGAGACAGATGATGATGATCTGGATTCACTTGAACTTGAAGATGTTTTTGAACAGGATGTACCCAATACCAAGTTGGGGGACTTTTTTCTGGATATGGAACACCTTAAAATAAAAGAACAGAAATGAAAGTGTTACAAGTGGATCCTCTCTAAATATCTTAATCTTAAAATGATCCCTAGGGCCTTAGATTGAACAAATTTCCTACCTATGACATCAAGGACACTGATTTCATTGATAGGTGGAACCAGATACTTACTGAGTTTTCGTTAAACTTAATAGCTCTATTGATAGAGTATAAGGATATGTTACTGAATGAAGTTAAAAATAAGATCCTTGGGGGCGGAGTTAACCGCTGAAGAGAGCAGACGTGCTTGTCAGAGCTCCTCTCTGAAAAACATAACTTTTAAAGATTTTTCCATAATTTGGTGTACTTTGGAACTCTAAAGCTCCTGATAAACAGAGCACCAGTGAATGGAGTTGAGTTCCGGCATACTTAAGGTCACATATACAGCTCTTTCTCGAATGCACCCTGCTTGAAGGAAGGCCGTGCTGAGCTATATCCTCCGGAGGGTCGGGGCTCCACTCCAGAGGTTTAATCACTAAACCTGATAGCCCTAGATCGAGATCAAAGCCTACCCCTGAACTCATTTAGACCCCGGAGGGTTGGGGACCTGTTCCAGCGTGCCTGCAGCAAACAGGCTTACTCAGCGGACAAGTCTTAACCCGGCCTGGCATCTCTTAACAGGCCGGGAGCTACACACACCACAAAGCAACTTCCTCCCTTGTAGCTGAAGGAACTGCACGGCCACCTCAGCTGAAAGAAAAGAGTTGAGATCTGATCGAAGTACCTGTGACACCTCTCGGCAAGCTCCGGAGGGCCGGGGATCCGCTCCGGAGCTGTGGAGCCGAGCCATTCCAGCAGATTGGATATCCTGGAGGCCCGTCGGCCTCGCCTTCCACCACCACGCAGCAGTCCGGTTCTTCCCGAAACCCACAGTCGCATCGCGCCTTCCGCGCCAACAACAGAGAAGAGGCAGAGGGCAAAGGGTGGCTCACCCCCATCGGCTACTTCCTTACCGGACCAAGGTGAGGCTTTTCTCTATCGGACCTGCTGGGGCATATTGGCGCGAACTGCGGCCATTTTGACAGACCTGTTAGGAGACCGCCAGCGGGCCCTGAGTCCTCCGAAAAATAAGCCTACAAACAGCGGCTTCCCCAGTGTGTTGAGAGGGATTCCTCCATATTCACCCTCGACAAGATAACCTAGGTGAGTCCTTTGCCACTTGATACGCTGCCACGTGGGATACTAGGCCACTACTAAACCCCCCTCAAGAGTTAAAGATAAGGGTTTAGCCTCCAGGCCATATACCTTAACCTGTGACAGGAGATTATACCCAAGGGATTTAAGCCACTCTATTCCCTCATTGAGTTGCTTCCTGATAACTGCCTTTGCTTACAAGCATCATATTGTGCAATTTATAAAGGTCAAATAATACAACAAGTTACAATTATCCCTGCTATCCCATCTTGCAACCTAAGCAATGCTAGTGATATGTTAAGTGAATCACACTATTCTTGGACTGTGTAACTCTCATTTTGCCTACAGTTTGTCCCACTGCTTGCCCATATTGTGGTGGGCTTTCCCCCCAGGATTACCTCTATACCACACAACTATTTCAGTAACTACCTCACTGTGGTCTGCCCATAAAGCAAACCTAACAAGCTACCACAGTCTCAGTGTACACCATATGGGGACACTCATCTCCACTGTGCTATATCCTAACTATATGAACATTGCTGGAACTGAATGCCATTTTGATATCACAGCTGCTGTGTCAGCTTAGGTGTCTCTGTGCCTCCTGTACAGGGTGTAGTGTCATTGATTTAACCTGTTTCCTTTTTCTCCCTCTTTTTCTTTTTCTTCTTACTACAAGTCATATCCCACATAAGTTTAGCACATCACCCTTTCACACTGATAAGTTAAGGTTACACTCTTTCAGACCCAGTCTAACTCTAACACACACTCCTCATTTTACATCCATACATTATACACTAGTAGGTTAGTTTGCCAACACATAGCTTAGCCCTAAACAGCCTCATACTGGTGTATACTATCCGCAATTGGATTCTGAGACTTACACTTTATTCTAATCCTACACATTATTGGTGCAGGACCCTAGCTCTCTTTTGCTATCACTATACTGCTCTCTGATATACAGACAATTGTGTCTTCTATAATCTTGCTTTAGTTACCTGCAGGGCCTTTGCGGCCTAGTGTTGTTCTAAATATTGATGTAAGCTACCACTCTTCCCTTTTGCTGTGGTCTTGTTGTAAGTCTCACTACACGGGACTGGCTGCATTGGTCCCCCTCGCACCTCCTCCTTTCCAGCCCAGCTTTTCTGGGCTGGTCACTTCCACTCTCCTTTTCCCCTTCCTTTTTGTCGTACCCCCCTTACCTGAGGTGCGTGGGGGATCTTTGGTGCCGACACAATTACTAAGGTGTAGTACTATGCACGTTGTGTAATCCCTTATGAGGGTGGTGCTAGCCCCGCTCTTACAGTATACCATTTAATACTAATGTACTAATCAGGTGTTGAAACTTAACCCTTTTTTTCTTTTCCCTTTTGAGTGTAGTCTAGGGGTTTAGTAACTTCTTTGTGAACGCGTGGTCAGGGTGGGCCTCCTCTTCACCATACCGACATACTTCTTGGTTTCCTTTCAGCACCGAACATGTCACACTCAGCCAGAAAAATCACCAAGTCCCAAGCGGCCTCAAAACAGACTGTCCTTGACCATTTCTCTCAACCACGCAAAAAAACTTCCTCAGTGAGCAAGGACATTAGTGACCCAGACTCTCAAGATGAGGGTTCACAGTCGAGCTCTCAGTCTGTGGCACATCTCAATCACTACATTACCGAAAGCACTCTCCAGAAACTTCTTGCAGCTCAGACCAAATCTATCACGGTCGAGATCCAGAGAAGTTCGGCTGAACTCGAAAAAGAAATCCAAGAAATAGGAGATAGGGTTGACTCCCTCGAACGACAACAAGATGATCTAGCTAACTCGAACCTCCTGGCCTACACAGAGAATCTGGCCGAACAAATCTCCCAACTTGAGCTGAAACTGGCAGATGTGGAAGACAGAGCTAGGAGAAATAATATCAGATTTAGGGGGATCCCTGAGACGGTAAACACAGGTGGTTTGCAAGAGTATCTCTTATCCTTGTTCACTGCATACTTGGGCCCTCTGGAGGGCAACATGCATGCTATGGAAAGGGCCCACAGGGCTCTCCGACCACGTTCAGTCTCATCAGACAGACCAAGAGATGTAATGGTCTGCTTCCACCACTTCAGCTTCAAAGATCGGTTGATGCAGGCAGCATACAACAAACCCACCTTACCTGATAATCTCAAAGACATCCAACTCCTACCTGACCTCTCTTCACACACTTTGCAACAGCGAACACTCTATGCCCCTATTACTACTCAGCTGAGGAAAGCAGGGATCGAATATAGGTGGGGTTTCCCCACTAAGCTAATTGTGACCAAGGATAATCAAACCCATACAGTCTTCTCACCCTCTATGGGGGGCACCTTATTGGCTAACTGGGGCCTCCAAGCCGCCCCCAGCGGCCAGCAGGAGTCTCGCTCCAGGTTGAGGGTTTCGGCACCTGAGTGGTCTGTCAAAGAACAGAAACCAAAACGTTCAAAACCAAACCCCCCTGACCACACTCTGAGACCTCAGGCCTCACCCACTTGAGGCCGCTGAGCTGCATCCTAAAAACAGTGTCAGGCTTATATACTGTGATTTGTTTATATTTTCAATATTATTGTAACTAACTCAGGTTAGAGTTTGAGTAGATATCTATAGTTAATTAGTTACTTTGTGTTATGTTTTATAGCTGAGCGGGGCTATTTGCACTAGTCCCTCTGCCTTTAAGGCACGGTTAACTTCCCCCCTAATTTCTGGTGCCCATCCTAGGGCCCCACATAGGTGGACTACTTCCACTTGCTATTTTCCACCCCCCATACCCCTCTTCCAAGTCTCCTTTACTCCCCACCGTTTACTTCGCCCCCTCCCAAGACTCCTAAATGGACTCTCTTAGATTCCTCACCCATAATGTCAGAGGCCTTAATACAGTTGGCAAGAGATGCCTCTTATCCCGATCCCTCCATCACCATGAGGCGGACGTAGCCCTCCTCCAAGAGACGCACCTACTAGCGGACTCTCCCCCCCTCCACACTTCCAAGGACTACCCAATCTTTGAGGCGGCATCCTTCACAAAGAAAGCCAGAGGTGTAGCCCTCCTAATACACAAAATAGTAGCTTACGAGCCCCTCTTTACATACAGAGACCCTCAGGCTAGATACCTCATCCTTATATGTAATTTGGATCATGTCACATATACTCTCGTATCGGTCTATCTCCCGAACTCCCTCCAACCTAGGTACCTCAGGAAGGTCCTTCTGCATGTGGAGAAGGTCAAACAAGGCAGAGTTATCCTCGCCGGTGACCTGAACATGGTATGGGATGAGAAGATAGATAGGAAAACAGGCCCCTCTAAGAGACTCCCCTCCGGCCACGACCCCACCAGTCGTAGATTCCGAGAATTAATGTGTCAGTTCACTTACTTTGATAATTGGAGGTCCCTTCACCCTCTAGATAAAGATTTTACCCACTTCTCCCACCCTCACGCTACATACTCTAGGCTAGATTACTTTTTCTGCCACCCCACAGACCTTGACTTGGTTCGCTCCGTGAACATTCACCTCTGCCCGTGGTCAGATCATGACCTTATCACCCTGGACATTGTATCTAGTCATACTACCAAGACCAGAGCCCCGTGGAGACTGCCACACCATCTCCTCTCGGATATCCCGTTTAGGGAAGAGATCAGGAGGGAGATTCGCTTCACCCTCCAGACTAATGATACCCCAGAAGTTAGCGAGAACACGATTTGGGGTGCATTTAAGGCTACTCTGCGAGGCCTCTTCATTCGCAAGCAGGCTCACCTTAGAAGGCAAGCGGGCCTCTCCCTTTCCCAAGCACATTGCAGGCTGCGGGCTCTTGAGACCCAACGGCGGGTCTCGGACCCGGTAGCTTACAAAACAGAGGTAGAAGACCTTAGACAGCATATCTGCCAGTTAGAATTCCGTAAGACACAATCCAATCTTCTCCGTCTGAAACACCTCCTGTATTCCAAAGGCAATAAGGCGGATTCCTTACTTGCCAATAAAATCAGGCAGCGTGCGGGTGCCACTCGTATCCATGAAATCAAACAGGATGGTCGACCTGTCCGACTCCCGACCCAGATAGGCCAACAGTTTCATGAGTTCTACTCTGCACTTTATAACTTAAGTGATACCACGACGGTCGGGAAAGCCCCCTCGGAAACCATAGACTCCTTCCTTCACTCCCTCGAGCTCCCCACCCTAGACGAGTCTCATAAAGAACGCATTGACACCCCGATCTCTAGCCAGGAGGTTAAATCGGTTATTAAAAAATTTAAATCTCTTAAAGCCCCTGGGCCGGATGGCTTCACGGCCATCTTCTATAAGACATATCTACCAGAACTCACCCCTATACTTACCAGATTTTTTAATAAGGCCATGTCCACAGGGAGATTTGACAAGGAATTCCTTGAGGCATCCATCATCACCATTCCCAAACCCAATAAAGACCCTACCCTATGCGCTAGTTACCGACCCATTTCACTCATCAACACTGACGTTAAGATTTATGCCAAAATCCTGGCCAACCGGCTAGCAAAGCTGCTTCCAACACTTATTGACCCAGATCAAGTCGGGTTTATACCAGGGAGAGAGGGTCCTGATAACACCAGGAGGCTCCTTGACATACTTCTAGAGACTAAGAGACTAAATAGACCACTTGCGGTTCTCTCTCTAGACGCCGAGAAGGCCTTTGACCGCGTCAGATGGGAGTACCTCTGGCGGGTCTTAGGGTACTTCCAGTTCCCTGCGAGTATTATATCGGCAATCCAGGCCCTATATTCCTCTCCAGTGGCCTCAGTGAGAGGCCTCGGGTTTGAACTCACTCCCTTCCCTATCTCCAATGGCACCCGACAGGGTTGCCCCCTCTCCCCGATTCTGTTCGCACTGGCCATGGAGCCTTTGGCTGCGGCTATTAGGACAGACAAAGAAATTTCGGGAATCACCCTTCACGGCATGGTCCATAAAGTAGCCCTATTCGCAGATGATACCACCCTGTTTTTCTCCAGACCCTCAAGAGAGATTCCGAGACTCTTATCCCTATTAGAGACATTTAGTGCCTTGTCGCACTATAAATTGAATCACTCGAAATCTGAATTATTCCTCTCTGGGTTTCCCAAGGAGGTCTCTAAAAGCTTATGTAAAAAATATAAGTTTGCCCCCATCCACAAATACGTTTCCCATCTAGGAGTTAAATTATCTAACTCTCTCCCCCAAATTATTGAAGATAACTTCAAACCCCTCCTGACCGAGCTTCGGTCTCTACCCATGCGATGGAACTTTAAATGTGTGTCCTGGTTAGGACGCATAGCGGCTCTAAAGAGTTATCTACCTAAACTCACATACGCCCTTCGTTGTCTACCGACAAGAGTACCCAGAACTCTCCTCGTACAGTTCCAGAGTGCCTGCACTAAATACATATGGCAGGGTAAACCTCCTAGAGTTGCCCATAATGTTTTGCAGTTCCCTAGAATGCACGGCGGAGTTGCTTCTCCCTCTATTTTTAGATATGCGGACGCTGCTATGCTCACCCATATCTCACAATGGGGTGTCAAAGACTCAGATAGTAAATGGAGGTCTATTGAACAAGCCTCTCTACCACATCACCTTACTCTTAGGGACCTTGTGTGGACACCACTCCACTGCAGAAGGAACCTAGACGCCTCCAACCTGATTATTAAGGAGTGCCTATCCGCCTGGGACCGCCTGAGGCATAACCCTAAGGTAGCTCCTCATCCTTCCCCAATTACCTCTATGAACGGTCTTCTGTCAGGTTTGCCTGACTCCCACCCTAATGCCTGGGCTCGGCTGGGAATCATGAAGGTGGAGGACCTCTGGTCTACCTCATCACCTACAACCTTCTCCCCCTACACTCAACTCGACACTACTCCATCCACACCCTTGTACATGAAGTTTGAATACTCCAGAGTCACCAGCTTCTTATCTAGATGGGGATTCAAACCCTCCCCACCTCGTCAGCTTACCATATGGGAAACTAGATGGCTACAGGGGCTCAAACTGGGCAAACCACTGTCCTTGCACTATTCTCTCATGGAAGGGGCTGCTCCAGCTGACAAAGCCCAACATATCTTGAAATGGGAACGGAAGTTAGACTTCTCGAAACCCCCCCTAGAGTGGCAACGCACGCTCCTGTTTACTAAGAAAACCCTCCACTGCATTGCCATCCTCTAAACCTATATTAAGGTACTCACGCATTGGTACTATGTCCCAGCTAGATTCGCAAAAAATTTCCCTGAGACCTCCTCCTCCTGTTGGAGAGACTGCTCACACTTTGGGGATATGATCCACATCTGGTGGAGCTGCCCCAGACTCATACCTACCTGGAACAAATGTTTCTCTACATTGGCCAGTCTCGGTATTAATCTACCCAGAACCCCTGAGACGGCTCTGTTCCACTTAGGCGTATGTAAATTACCCAAACATTATGGCTCACTCAGTATTTACCTCCTATCAGCGGTTAAACTCAATATAGCGAGATCTTGGAAAAGATCCCTTCCCCCTGCCTGGTCGGACATTGTATCCACCATGGCATACATGTACTCTATGGAGAAGAGTATTTATTATACCTCAGGTAGGATTGATTACTTCAAACTGATTTGGTCCGATTGGAAAAACAGGTTCGACACAGTCTGGCTCCCCACTTGCGACACTTAGACGGCAGTACGCCCCTAACTACATAGACGGAAGATCCCAGTACTCCCTCCTTCCCTTTCCCCCCCCACCTTCCTCCCCCCCCCCCCTCCCCTCCCTCTGATGCTATTCTTTGTCCTATCAGGACACTGACACTCTTTTCATAGAAACGTACGTTATGTCTGTAATGCTTATGTTCATGTCCCGATGCACTTGCAGTTGATGTACGATTGTCTCGTACAGTTGTTGTATCTATTATTATGTTATTTCAAAAAATCTAATAAAAATTACAATTTAAAAAAAAATAAAAAATAAGATCCTTCAATTACAAGTTGAAATGAACAAATATAAACAATGGGAGGTTTATCCTCAGTTTGATGGTAATATTGAAAGTCACAACGGAGCAATAAAGAAGGTTGATCATTTAGACTAAACACTAATAGAAACTATGTAATAGAAAATTACATAGTTGATGCAGAGTCTGGTTTTAAACACTAATTTATTAGGGACCAAAAGGATTATACTAAGGGTGTAGTTTACATCTGGTGTCGCCGCCAAAGAGGTAAATCCTGGTCCAACCAACAAGCTAAAAGTCTGAATGATCAATCTTCTAACCAGGGTGTTAAGAATGGAAAACAGGGAAATAGGTGAGCGAAGCCCCAGAAGGAGGATACCCCGAAGAGGGTGGCCTTCTCGCAGTTGACAGATGAAGAGAGATTTGCTTCAAGTTTTTTGACAGATGGCGGTTCCGTCTCTGAGCCAGAGGAGGCACACTCATCTACACAGGATGGTTCAATAAGCATAGAGGTTGCACCACAGATAAAAGGCATCCTGAAAGAACAGAGAAGTACAGGGGCTTTACCTAAGAGGGGCAGACGTCAAGCACAAGGAAGGTCCCACAATCATATTGACACACAACATAATACCCAGACATGCACAAATGTTGACTCTACCACTCAGATTTTTCACTAGGCCCCCAGACAACTCAGGGGGGAGGGAGGGGCTCAGTACAGGAAACACAGACAGTGGACAGTGAACAGAGATGCCCAGTGAGAGGCAACAGGAGTGTGCAGAGGCACAAGTACCAATGACAGATAGCACAGTCATTAAATTATCATCATATGAAATAACAGATATGGAGACAAGGGTGTTGAGCTTAGGCTTGGGGTTTATTCCCTCACAAAACTTTGATCTATTCCAAACTATCTTGGATGTAAATAGGCTTATGAAATACAATTTTTTCAAATTTTCTGACACATACTATCTCCAAAGACGTGGAACTGCGATGGGGGCAAAATTTGCCCCCTCCTACCCCAACCTCTTCATTGGGTGGTGAGAGCGGTTCCACGTCTTTGAAGATAGAAATGTCTACTCTGCACATTTGATCAAGTATATGAGGTTTATTGACAACCTTCTAATCATTTGGTCTTCAGATGTATCAAAGGCACAAGATTTTGTGAATTATCTCAATATGAACCAAGTTGGGATGAGATTCACCTTTGAATGGCATAAGACCAACATCAACTATTTAGATGTTACATTAACATCTGATTGTCACAATAAAAGGATTATCTCCTATCTGTATAGGAAACCCATTTCTGGGAATTCCCTCTTACATGCCCAAAGTAGTCATCCAGGGCATGTTTTTAAGGGGATTGCTAAAGGACAGTTCCTACGTGTTAAACGGAACTGTACCTTGGATAGTGATTTCCTTGGAGAGAGTCAGATTCTAACTGAACACCTAATTGCCATAGACTATCCGAATAAGATTGTTGGCAGAGCCTTTAATGAGGTAAAGCAGATGGAGAGAGGGCAGTTGTTTGGCTCCAGACAATGAGCAAATACAAACAAAGGAAAAACCATTGTTTGTAACAGCATATTCTAATCAATATTACCAGGTGTGTAATATTAGGAAAAATCTTCCAATCTTGAGGAGTGACAAACAACTGCAAACTACAATAGGGGAAGGATCTCAGTTCGTTTACAAACGGAACTTGTCATTAGGCAACATACTTTCTCTTAGTATGTTAAAACCTAAGAAAGTACAGAGCTCTTGGTTGCATTTTAAAGGGACCTTTAAGTGTGGTAAACGAACATGCAGGTCTTGTGACCACGTTAACATATCCACAACTTTTACCTTGGCCACCACCTTGGAGGTGTTTCAGACTAAAGGGTGTGTTAAATGTGGTAATAAATTTGTGGTAAATTTTATTGAATGCCCCATCTGCCCTCGACAGTATGTAGGGAGGACCACAAGGGAGGTTGGCACCGGTATAAAAGAATATTTGTCTTATATTACCAACGAAAGAGTGGTGTCTGCCTTGTCCAAACATTTCTTGGAGGTCCATAATGGAAATGTTGACTCCTTCAGGTGGCAGGCTATCGAACAGATTATAAGGCCCCCTAGAGGAGGGGATAAATTCCAGATACTTTCCAGACAGGAAATTTACTGGATCCATAAGCTGGGTAGCCAGCTACCTGTGGGATTCAACTCAGAATTTGACATTATAAATTGCTGTCACCGTTAATACAACTTTACTCCTAATCATATCCAAAATTATGGTTAGTATTTACCTATCGATTTCTAACTTCTAATTAGTTAGGTTGGTTGAGCTGTATTTAACATCTTTACACTGATTTTCTCAATGAGAATGAATCTGTTATAAAATCATAAAATTATATATTTCTCGTTTTGTTCTCTCTAATGAGTTGGCTCTAGTTTTGGATAGGGTTACATAAATATACACACTTATCCCCATCCTTTTAAGCAATGATAGTAGCCATTTATACCTATATTTGGGTCTATATATATTTGAATGCATGAATTTAGTAATTTGGTATCATGGCTATGGGGTTATTATACAGATTAATAGTTATCGGTGGAATGTGATATTACTGAGTGCACTAATCATATTTATTGATATCAATATTTAATATACCTTATGACCATGAACATTAATATTATTGCTTGAAATTGTTGACCCACTATGGTTTGGTTAGAGAGACGAAGTTAAGTATAATATCATCAATTACATTAACAAAAGACAACTTTCTTGTTATAGATACCTTACGATTCAATAACCTCTTGTTGTATTCTTTATTATCTGTATCCCTAACGATTTTGTCCCCTGTTAGGTACCTTACTGAGTATGTACAGTATTAATTTTAGATATCCAAATATCAAAACTTTGAATTATGTGTTTGGCAAGAACGTGTTTATCTACATTAACATTATGTTTAGCTTTAATAGTTACATGAACGTTACTTGCTCAGTAAGTTTCTTAAACGTTTTCTAGTTTATCCTATGGCATGTTCTGTTATATCATGTTATATCATCTATTTTACATGTATTACTGTTTTTTGTAACTTGTAATTTATTTGACATGTTAAAGGGTTAATTTGAGAATTTGGGCTCCTCCAATGGGAGGTGTTCTGTTCTTTTAAATATCTTACACTTGTTGCATTGTTTTAGTTTAGTTTATGACTACGGTCTGAGCGACCGAAACCGGTCAAACAACTATCTTTTATTGCCTGACCCTTTGCTTTTAAACCTTTTTGGGGTTCTTCACTGATTTAGCCTCGATTGGGGTTGATCGATTATATATTTTTTTCTGCATTACTAAGTGGAGTACTGGGACTCCATATCGCTATCCATCTTCCCCTTGAGTGCCAATAGCAGGGTTTCCAGTCCTGCTATAGTGGGTGGTGCTTAGGAGCTGAGCAGCGTGTGTGTGAGACGCTGAAGATTCGGCTGGAGACTAGCAGCTCTAATGAGGACAGCAGCACAAGCGGCTAAGGAATACTCACAAATTGTGATCCTGGAAACAGCTACTTTGATACATGGTACAGTGCTCATCTATTGCTTGTACACTGACAGGGCGACCTTAGAGGGTGTGACTGGCTATTAAAGGGTCTTTGCAAATGCTATATGTGGATGACCGCTATTAGCCTGGATGTCGGTTAAACCCCATTGTACAGGTGTATATAGTAATTTGTAGTTTGGTCTTGTCTCTAAGAGATTCATTGTTTTCCAGGCACGGAGCAGAAGGAACTTTAGGGGTAGGAGAAGAATATCCTCAGTCCCATTTGGTTATCTGAGACAGCTATCATTATTGCACTTAGTACTGTTCATCTGCACATTTGTCATTATTCTACCTTTCCATCCTCCAACACGCTGCCTGTTGCGTTAGTAACAGCCCTACCAGCTACCCACTCACTACTACTACTATTTATCACTGGACTGTTAAACGTAAGGCAATGCCCTACAAAAGGCTCTATTTATAGATTAGGATTTTTTTTTTTAATGAGATATTAGATTAGGAATAACTTTTTTTATTTTGGATAATTTTCGGCTAGATTTAGAGTTCTGCGTTAGCCTTCAAAAGCAGCGTTAAGGGGTCCTAACGCTGCTTTTTAACGCCCGCTGGTATTTAGAGTCAGGCAGGAAAGGGTCTAATGCTCTCTTCCCTACCGCGATTCCAGGCTACCGCAGATCCCCTTACGCCAATTGCGTATGCTATCTTTTCAATGGGATCTGCCTAACGCCGGTATTTGGAGTCTTGGGAGAAATGAGCGGTAGAGCCTCTACCGACAAGACTCCTACTGACAAAAAAAGGCAGTAGTTAAGAGTAGTGATGTCGCAAACCTAAAAATTTGGGTTCGCGAACAGCAAACGCAAACTTCCGCAAAAGTTTGCGAACAGGCGAACCGCCATTGACTTCAAAGGACAGGCGAATTTTAAAACCCACAGGGACTCTTTCTGGCCACAATAGTGATGGAAAAGTTGTTTCAAGGGGACTAACACCTGGACTGTGGCATGCCGGAGGGGGATCCATGGCAAAACTCCCATAGAAAATTACATAGTTGATGCAGAGTCTGGTTTTAAGCCATAAAGGGCATAAATCACCTAACATTCCTAAATTGTTTGGAATAACATGCTTTAAAACATCAGGTATGATGTTGTATCGATCAGGTAGTGTAAGGGTTACGCCAGCTTCACAGTGACAGACCAAACTCCTGCAGCGGGTACAACATCATCATCATCACACAGTACGTCCATGTGTGTAATGCTGCCTGACTGAGACATATCCCTGTTATCTACATCCTCTGGCAATAATGGTTGCGCATCACTCATTTCTTCCAACTGATGTGTAAGTAACTCCTCTGACAGATCAAGTGAAGCGGCTGTGGTGCTAGTGTTGGTGGTGGCGGCAGGCGGGCGAGTGGTAACTTGAGAGGTGCCCGAAGCTAAGCTGGAGGAGGATGGTGCGTCAAGGTTCCGAGCAGAAGCTGTAGAAGATTGGGTGTCCT
This sequence comes from Bombina bombina, assembly GCF_027579735.1. Classification (NCBI taxonomy): domain Eukaryota; kingdom Metazoa; phylum Chordata; class Amphibia; order Anura; family Bombinatoridae; genus Bombina; species Bombina bombina. The sequence continues at coordinate 64,049,528 of NC_069505.1, forward strand.
GTGTTAGCCAGTCAACTATGTCCTCAGAAATGTTCGAGTTCGGGGTACGTGGCCTCTGAACACTGGGCATTATTCTAGGGCCAAAGGGAATCACAGCACCACGAACACAACGGTCCCTGCGGGGTGGCCTGCCTCTGCCTGTCATTTTTTTTTCGATTGGTGGTACTATGCGTGCAAGCTACTGTGACAACAGATATGAGTAGCACTGTGCACTGGCAGAAGTTGGCAGAGTAGACGCTGTAGGCCTGACACACACGTTTGCAGACAGCTAACTGCTATTCAATCTATTACAGTCAAAATTGTATTTTTTTTTTTAAATGTACACTACTGTTACACCAGATATGAGCTGCACTGGTGTGACACTGTGCCCTGGCAGGCCCTGAAATGCACACGTGTGAAGGAAACTGACAGCTATTATTTAACACAGTCAAAAAATTGTTGTATTTTTTTAAATGTACACTACTGTTACACCAGATATGAGTTGCACTGGTGTGACACTGTCCCCTGGCAGGCACTGAAACGCACACGTGTGAAGGAAACTGACTGCTATTATTTAACACAGTAAAAAAAGTGTTTGTTTTTTTAAATCTACACTACTGTTACACCACATATGAGTTGCACTGGGGTGACACTGTGCCCTGGCAGGCAGGCCCTGAAACGCACACGTGTGAAGGAAACTGACTGCTATTATTTAACACAGTCAAAAAGTGTTTGTTTTTTTAAAATCTACACTACTGTTACACCAGATATGAGTTGCACTGGGGTGACACTGTGCCCTGGCAGGCAGGTCCTGAAACACACGTGTGAAGGAAACTGACTGCTATTATTTAACACAGTCAAAAAAGTGTTGTTTTTTTAAATCTACACTACTGTTACACCAGATATGAGTTGCACTGAGGTGACACTGTGCCCTGGCAGGCAGGCCCTGAAACGCACACGTGTGAAGGAAACTGACTGCTATTATTTAACACAGTCAAAAAAGTGTTGTTTTTTTTAAATCTACACTACTGTTACACCAGATATGAGTTGCACTGGGGTGACACTGTGCCCTGGCAGGCAGGCCCTGAAACGCACACGTGTGAAGGAAACTGACTGCTATTATTTAACACAGTCAAAAAGTGTTTGTTTTTTAAAAATCTACACTACTGTTACACCAGATATGAGTTGCACTGGGGTGACACTGTGCCCTGGCAGGCAGGCCCTGAAACACACGTGTGAAGGAAACTGACTGCTATTATTTAACACAGTCAAAAAATGTTGTTTTTTTTAAAATCTACACTACTGTTACACCAGATATGAGTTGCACTGGGGTGACACTGTGCCCTGGCAGGCAGGCCCTGAAACGCACACGTGTGAAGGAAACTGACTGCTATTATTTAACACAGTCAAAAAAGTGTTTTTTTTTTTTTAAATCTACACTACTGTTACACCAGATATGAGTTGCACTGGGGTGACACTGTGCCCTGGCAGGGAGGCACTGAAACGCACACGTGTGAAGGAAACTCACTGCTATTATTTAACACAGTCAAAAAAGTTTTTTTTTTTTTTTTTTTAAATCTACACTACTGTTACACCAGATATGAGTGGTGGCACTGGGCAAGTGGGCACAGTATATGCTGTGAGCCTGACACACACGCTGGCAGGCAGGCAGGCAGGCAACTGCAATTAGATTACACAGGAAAAAAAAAAGAAGCAGACTGATGTTCTAGCCCTAAAAAGGGCTTTTTGGGGTGCTGTCCTTACAGCAGAGATCAGATGAGTCCTTCAGGACTGTAGTGGAAACTGAATACACTAGCCTAGCTATCAATTTCCCTATTAAATCAGCAGCAGCTACACTGTCCCTCCTCTCACTGTCCAGGAGGTGGGAGGGTCTGGGAGGGAGTGTCTGCCGCTGATTGGCTGTAATGTGTCTGCTGACTGTGAGGTAAAGGGTCAAAGTTTACTCAATGATGAAGAATAGGAGGCGGATCGAACATCGCATATGTTCGCCCGCCGCATATGTTCGCCACTAGTTAAGAGCTTTATGGGCTAACGCGTGAATATAAAGCTCTTAACTACTGTGCTCTAAAGTACACTAACACCCATAAACTACCTATGTACCCCTAAACCGAGGCCCCCCCACATCACCGCCACTATAATAAAAAAAATTTAACCCCTAATCTGCCGACCGGACACCGCCACCACCTACATTATCCCTATGAACCCCTAATCTGCTGCCCTTAACACCGCCGATCCCTATATTATATTTATTAACCCCTAATCTGCCCCCCCAACGTTGCTGCTACCTAACTACACTTATTAACCCCTTATCTGCCGTCCGGACCTCGCCGCCACTATAATAAATGTATTAACCCCTAAACCGCTGCACTCCCGCCTCGCAAACACTATAATAAATAGTATTAACCCCTAACCTGCCCTCCCTAACATCGCCGCCACCTACCTACAATTATTAACCCCTAATCTCCCGCCCGCACCGTCACTGCTACTATAATAAAGTTATTAACCCCTAAACCTAACTCTAACCCTAACCCTAACACCCCCCTAACATAAATATAATTTAAATTAAACAAAATAATATTACTAAAATTAACTAAATTAATCCTATTTAAAACTAAATACTTACCTATAAAATAAACCCTAATATAGCTACAATATAACTAATAATTACATTGTAGCTATTTTAGGATTTACATTTATTTTACAGGCAACTTTGTATTTATTTTAACTAGGTACATTTAGCTATTAAATAGTTAATAACTATTTAATAGCTACCTAGTTAAAATAAGTACAAAATTACCTGTAAAATAAATCCTAACCTAAGTTACAATTAAACCTAACACTACACTATCATTAAATTAATTAAATAAATTACCTACAATTACCTAACATAAAATACAATAAAATAAAATAAACTATTCTATAATACAAAAAAAAAGAAACACTAAATTACAAAAAATAAAAAATAATTACAAGAAGTTTAAACTAATTACACCTAATCTAAGCCCCCTAATAAAATTAAAAAGCCCCCCCAAAATAAAAAATTCCCTACCCTATTCTAAACTACCAAAGTAATCAGCTCTTTTACGAGCCCTTAAAAGGGCTTTTTGCGGGGCATTGCCCCAAAGTAATCAGCTCTTTTACCTGTAAAAGAAAATACAATACCCCCCAACATTACAACCCACCACCCACATACCCCTACTCTAACCCACCCAAACCCCCCTTAAAAAAACCTATCGCTAACTCCCTGAAGATCTTCCTACCTTGAGTCGTCTTCACCCAGCTGAGCCGAATTCTTCATCCAAGGTGCGCAGAGGAGGTCCTTGATCCGGTAGAAGTCTTCATCCAAGCGGCAAAGAAGAGGTCCTCCATCCGGTAGAAGTGTTCATCCAGGCGGCGTCTTGAAGATGGCTCCGCTCTGTTCCGGATGGATGAAGATTGAAGACGCCGCCTGTATGAACACTTCTACCGGATGGAGGACCTCTTCTTTGCCGCTTGGATGAAGACTTCTACCGGATCAAGGACCTCCTCTGCGCACCTTGGATGAAGAATTCGGCTCGGCTGGGTGAAGACGACTCAAGGTAGGGAGATCTTCAGGGGGTTAGTGTTAGGTTTATTTAAGGGGGGTTTGGGTGGGTTAGAGTAGGGGTATGTGGGTGGTGGGTTGTAATGTTGGGGGGGTATTGTATTTTTATTTTCAGGTAAAAGAGCTGATTACTTTGGTACTTTAGAAAAGGGTAGGGAATTTTTATTTTGGGGGGGCTTTTTATTTTATTAGGGGGCTTAGATTAGGTGTAATTAGTTTAAACTTCTTGTAATTCTTTTTTAATTTTTTGTAATTTAGTGTTTTTTTTTGTATTATAGAATAGTTTATTTTATTGAATTTTATTTTAGGTAATTGTAGGTAATTTATTTAATTAATTTATTGATAGTGTAGTGTTAGGTTTAATTGTAACTTAGGTTAGGATTTATTTTACAGGTAATTTTGTACTTATTTTAACTAGGTAGCTATTAAATAGTTATTAACTATTTAATAGCTATTGTACCTAGTTAAAATAAATACAAAGTTGCCTGTAAAATAAATATAAATCCTAAAATAGCTACAATGTAATTATTAATTATATTGTAGCTATATTAGGGTTTATTTTATAGGTAAATATTTAGTTTTAAATAGGATTAATTTAGTTAATTTTAGGAATATTATTTTGTTTAATTTAAATTATATTTATGTTAGGGGGTGTTAGGGTTAGGGTTAGAGTTAGGTTTAGGGGTTAATAACTTTGTTATAGTAGCGGCGACGGTGTGGGCGGGAGATTAGGGGTTAATAATTGTAGGTAGATGGCGGCGATGTTAGGGAGGGCAGATTAGGGGTTAATACTATTTATTATAGTGTTTGCGAGGCGGGAGTGCTGCGGTTTAGGGGTTAATACGTTTATTATAGTGGCGGCGAGGTCCGGTCGGCAGACTAGGGGTTAATAATAGTGTAGGTAAGGTAGCGGCGACGTTGGGGGGGGCAGATTAGGGGTTAATAAATATAATATAGGGGTCGGCGGTGTTAGGGGCAGCATATTAGGGGTTCATAGGGATAATGTAGGTGGCGGCGATGTCCGGTCGGCAGATTAGGGGTAAATAATAAAATGCAGGTGTCAGCGATAGCGGGGACGGCAGATTAGGGGTTAATAAGTGTAAGGTTAGGGGTGTTTAGACTCAGGGTTCATGTTAGGGTGTTAGGTTAGGTGTAGACTAAGTTAGAAAGTGTTTCCCCATAGGAAACAATGGGGCTGCGTTAGGAGCTGAACGCTGTTTTTTTGCAGGTGTTAGGTTTTTTTTCAGTCCAAACTGCCCCATTGTTTCCTATGGGGATATCGTGCATGAGCACGTTTTAGCTGCTTACCGCTACCGTAAGCAACGCTGGTATTGAGGGTTGAAGTGGAGCTAAATTAGGTCTCAACGCACCCTTTTTTGAGCCTAACGCAGCCCCTCAGACAACTCTAAATACCAGCATTGTTGGACGGGTGCGTTGGGAAAAAAAGCAGCGTTAGCTACGCGGGTCTTTACCGCCAAAACTCTAAATCTAGGCGTTAGTTTGGTATTTTCTGTAATGTTAGTTTTTTAAAAAAAATTTGTAATCTTTAGATTTTCTTTTGTTATGTTAGTTTTTTTCTTTTGGGTAATAGTTATTTTTGTAGTAAATTAGGCTTAGTTATTAGGCTAATACTTTGTGTTGTGTGGGGTTGGCGGTTTAAGGGTTAATATTTTAATAGATATTTTGCATTGTGGGGGGTTGGCAAATTAGGGGTTAATAGGTTAATTAGGTACTTTGCATTGTGTGTGGGGGGGGGGATTGGCTGATTAGGGGTTAGGTGAAAGTGGAATAAAATATTTCCATTCTGCGCGCATAAGTCCTTGCGCTGAATATATGATATCTACTGGCGATGCCAGTTAGTTCATGGGAGTAAAAACTGCGGCTGACATGTCATATATAAGCACGTAACTTGTCTGCTGTGCCATATATGTGATTGCTCAATTAGACTAAAAATTGCCAATGCTGGGTTTTGTGGCTGTCCCCACATATGTGATTGGGCCCCTAGTTTTGCTTTTTCACAAGGGCCACAGAAACTAGTGCAAATGGCAGCATGTGACTCTCAGGCCTCCAGTTGGCCTTCCTGCTCTAGTTAGGGGTTGGGAATTACATTACATTACAACTGATTTAAATAGCCAATAGGATTTCAGTAGCTCTCATCCTATTGGCTGATTTGAACAGCCAATAGGATTTCAGTAGCTCTCATCCTATTTGCTGATTTGAATTTCAAAAATCAAATCAGCCAACAGCCAATAGGAATGCAAGGGATGCCATTTTGAAAAGTCTCCTTTGCATTGAAGATTTAGTGTACGGCGGCGACTGTATGAAGAGGATGCTCCACGCCGGATGTCTTCAAGGATGGACCCCCTCCGCGCCGCTGGGATGAAGATAGAACATACCTGGATGGATAAAGACCTCGCAGCCTGGATGAAGACTTTGACGCCTGGATATCTGGACATCAGAAACTGTAAGTGGATCTTCGGGGGTTAGTGTTTTTTGGGTGGGTTTTTTTTTTTTTTTAGATTAGGGTTTGGGCTTTCTTAAAAGAGCTAAATGCCCTTTTCAGGGCAATGGAAAAGAGCTGAATGTCCTTTTAAGGGAAATGCCCTTTTCAGGGCAATGGGTAGCTTAGGTTTTTGTTAAAGTTAGGTTTTTTATTTTGGTGTGGTTGGTTGGGTGGTGGGTTTTACTGTTGGGGGGTCTTTGTATTTTTTTTAGGGAAAAGAGCTGATTTCTTTAGGGCAATACCATTTTAAGGGCTATTGGTAGTTTATTGTAGGCTAGGGTTTTTTTTATTTTGGGGGGGCTTTTTTTATTTTTATAGGGCTATTAGATTAGGTGTAATTTGTTTTTATTTTGGATAATTACATTTGTTATTTTTTGTAATTTTTATTTTTTTATTTTTTGTAATTTAGTGTTTTTTATATTTTGTAATTTGGTATTTTTTTTTGTAACTGTAGATTTAATATTTTTTTTAGTAGTGTTAGTTTTTTTTAATGTGTAATTTATTTTATTTAATTTTTTATTTATTTTAATTTTAGTATAATAGTTATGTTAGGTTAATTGTTAGTTTAAACTTAGATTTTTTTTATTTCACAGGTAAGTTTTATTTTAAGATAGGGTTATTGTAATTTTAATATAAAGTTAGGAGGTTTGTTAGGTTTAGGGGTTAATAGTTAAAAAAAATGTTTTGCAATGTGGGGGGCTGGTGGTTTAGGGGTTAATAGGTTTATTTAGTGGCAGTGATGTGGGAGGCCAGAGGTTTAGGGGTTAATAACTTTATTTAGTGGTGGAGATGTCGAGGAGCGGCAGAATAGGGGTTAATATCTTTATTATAGTGTGGGCGATGTTGGGGTGCAGGGGAATAGTGGTTAATAACGTTATTATAGTGGCGGCAATGTCGGGGAGCGGTGGAATAGGGGTTAATAAATTTTATTAAAGGCGGCGATGTCGGGAGCAGCAGATTAGAGGTTAATAAGTTTAATTTAGTGTTTGCGATGCAGGAGGGCCTCGTTTTAGGGGTTAATAGGTAGTTAATAGGTGTTAGTGTACTTTGTAACGCTTAAGTTAGGAATTTTGTGTAACAGTTTTGTTGCGCTACTACAGGTCTCAGATTGCGGAACGGATTGTGTCGGTAAAGGATGGAACGCAAGCATTTTAGCCTCACTGCACAACTTATAATGGTAGCCCTATGGAAATCCCAAGCAAAAACGTATTTTTTTTTGAGTGCGGGACTGATATGCTTGCGGTATAGCTATACCGACACGACTCGTAATGGCTGCATGACATGTTTCGCGGTCTGGACCGGCTTTTTCTAAACTAATACTATCTGAGCTGACGGTTTAACGTATACTCAGATTAGTCAGGCAGACCATTATACTCTGGAGCACGACTCCAACAAATAGAGACCTGAGGTCTCATATAGCGGACACTATTGTTACCGCTATGTTCCATGGTGTGAATGCATAAGTTTAAACTGTGCTACTCAGCAGCACTTTAAGATGACGAACCAGTAACTGTGTTATGATAAGATATTGTAATAACTGGCACATATTAATTGCCATAATATAATACTAAATTACCAATATCATACACAGCTCAAAATCAGTGTTCATACTGAGACCTGGTATAAATGTACAAGTTTAAACCACGTTATTTAGCAGCACTGAAAGATTACAAAACAGTAACTGTGTTATAACAACGTATCGTAGCAAGTGGCACATATCAACTGCCACAATATAATACTCAATTTTTTTATATTATACACAGCCTGAAATCAGCAGAAAAATACATCTATGAACTAAGTTAAAATTTACCAGCTACTATAAACAAAGGCTTACAGTACCAGTACATACCTAATAATACAGCGCTGACCTATTTATGAATTAATATACTCACGATTTCCAATAACACCATACCTAACCAGATAAGAGTATATTATCTCTAAGAATAGTTAACGAACATATGATCGTAGCCGCAGTACATGATTACCTGATATGCACAACCACAATGTAATAGCGCAGTAATATGAAAAAGACATAGTGTAACAGCGACACTATCTATCCACAATCTATATCATAAGTCTACACAGGATACTATCCTGTGACACTAGTCTCTAACAAGTTTAAGCTCTTAGTACATGTGAATAAATTATATCTTGTGGTCACTATATAAGGAATTGTTATATGAGTTGTAGCAGTTGATAGCAGAATAAAGCTATCTTATAACGATATTTTATCTTAAACACTGGCACTCAGCATTCCTTAAAACCCATGATTAATATATTGTCCAATATGCACAGCTACAGTTTTACACTGTTACTTATAATAGCGCAAGTACATATGGAGTAAATGTGTTACTTTTACCGCAAACATATGATAACTAATAAGCTATACCCATATCAGGTTTAATTTAACCGGTACTAACCAAGGCTAGATCCCTGGCAATTCCAGTAATTTAACAAATACCCGGTTCTAGTTGTACTACTCTTATCAATAGTATACATAGGTTTATATTTCGTCAGTTTCTACACTGATAGCTTAAGTCTCTAGGCTATGTTTAATAATGTCATTGCTGCTGTAGTGTATATAATTATTGTTACTGCTTCAATACCACTCAGCTGGACCTTTGATCAGCAATCCCTGCCATACTAATCCCCACTATTTCTATAGGACGTTATATACATATATCTACAGACCTATAGACTGTATACTATACTAATAAGTACATATTACTAGGATAGTAGATAATGTCCTAGCATCCCTTGCTAACTACATGACAGGGCTCTACTTTATGTAGATTGTTACTTATAGGTTACCACCCCAGTGTATATTGCACCTTTAATTGTGCTTCAGTGTCTGCAATAAACACATATATACTTTTATTCCACACCTAGGACATTGATTTAACATAAATTAGACCTCTAGTTTGTCTATATAATACCTGACCAATCACCTCTACCATTATACAAGATTAGATTCTATCTCAGATCTATTATTAAAGAACCTCTAATAGTTCTCCAGTGGTTTTAAGCGTACCCCAATTTTTAATTAATTATATTAAAGTGTTGTTTTTAATGTGTCCTTTTTTTCACGTACACCACGTCATACTGTTATACACCAATGAGAGAGTGAGTGCTTTTATATGTACTCTTTTGGTGTAACCACCTTTGGTTACTTAATCTCAATTGTGAATTAGTACATAGCACCCCTGAGCTCCATTTACTGCAAATAAGGCCATTCTTTTGACTATTACTTGCCCATCCCTCAATATTTGAAGTAGTGCCATCACATACCCCTTTCTTTCGAAAAAGGAGTAAATTATTAGCATTTGAGAGGATTTCTGAGTGTGCACTAAACCACTATGCACAGTGTGAGACAGACTTGGCACTTCAGTTTGTGCAGTGTGTGCCTGAGTCAGACGTCAGATCACTTTCATTTGCAGAGTAAGAAGAACTTACTTAGCAAATGTTTTTTACTTCTTTGTGCAATTTCAGATTGTAAGTTCAGTGTTGTAGTAGTTGTACGGGGGGACCAGGGGTCCATAAAAACACCTTTTTTTAGCAGCAGTGTATTTATGATTATTTGACAATGCTGTAGAAATTCTACGTTTAAAACCATGCAGAAATGTTTGCTCCTCAATACCCAAATGGTAGGCGAGGACTTTACAGATGCCAGGAGGCATTTTATCTAAGATTTTTACATATGCATAAAATGTTATACTCAGGCTAAGAATGCTCAGTGTTTAAAATGAGACAGGTTAACTTAACACTGTTCAGTTTACACTACAGCTGACTTAATTTTGAAATACATACAAACAAGCCTAAATCCTGCATTTAACCAGATCTAATGGTATGAGACTGAGTACCACAGATTATGGTTCCACCAAGACCATATAGAGTACAGCATTTTCAAAATCCATAAGTACAGCTGGCAGATTTGAAGTGGTGCTCTTGGTTGGGGAAAATGCAGGGAAAAACACCCCAAAACATATGTAAACATTTCAAAAGTACTTTTCTTCATCTACCCCTTCTGACAGATCAATAATGTACAATTTTTAATTCACATAAGTATTTTTGTTTTCTCATTTACAAATATGATTCTTTAAAAAAGTGATCTCTTGATTTCTGCTATTTTTTTATCATGCATGTCACACACTGTTGATTTAGGGAATGGCACTGTGCAGAAATTTTACCTCCTGTGGGTGTCTGTGTTTATGTCTTTGTGGTTTTGTTGGTGTCTCTATGAGTGTGTATGTATTTATTTTCTGTGGGTCTCTCTGTGAGGGTTTATGTGTCTGTCTTTGTGCATATTCTGTGGATGTCTCTATGAGGGTTGGTGTGTGTGTGTGTATGTCTTTGTGTGTTTTCTGTGAGTGTATCTCTGTGTGTGTGTCTTTGTGTGTTTTCTGTGAGTGTCTGCGTATGTCTTTGTGTGTTTTCTGTGGGTGTGTGTATGTGTGTGTATGTCTTTGTGTGTTTTCTGTGGGTGTCTGTGTGTGTATATGCCTTTGTGTGTTCTCTGTGGGTGTCTGTGAGTGTGTATGTCTTTGTGTGTTTTCTGAGGCTGTCCCTGTGGCTGTTTCATTGGGTGAATGTGCAAGTTTGTGTTTGAGTTTGTGTGTGTCCATTGTCTGTTCCTTTTAAGGGCATTTTGACCTTACTACTGTGTTTGTGTGTTGCTACCTTCACAACATTTCCAAGTTTCACTACACTTAAGAATAAAGTGCATATACGTTTTAGTTACTTGGTCAAAAATTGCACATGTCAAAGGGGGGCCCTGATCATTGGTTAAGTAAGGGGCCTCAAAATTTCTAGTAACGGCCCTGCTTGAGGGATACAATTGTGCTGCTTGAGGGATACAACTGTGCATGTGCTGCTTGAGGGATACAACTGTGCTGCTTGAGGGATACAACTGTGCATGCCCTGCTTGAGGGATACAACTGTGCTGCTTGAGGGATACAACTGTGCATGCGCTGCTTGAGGGATACAACTGTGCTGCTTGAGGGATACAACTGTGCATGCGCTGCTTGAGGGATACAACTGTGCTGCTTGAGGGATACAACTGTGCATGCGCTGCTTGAGGGATACAACTGTGCTGATTGAGGTATACAACTGTGCTGCTTGAGGGATACAACTGTGCTGCTTGAGGGATACAACTGTGCTGCTTGAGGTATACAACTGTGCATGAGCTGCTTGAGGGATACAACTGTGCTGCTTGAGGGATACAACTGTGCTGCTTGAGGGATACAACTGTGCATGTGCTGCTTGAGGGATACAACTGTGCTGTTTGAGGGATACAACTGTGCATGAGCTGCTTGAGGGATACAGCTGTGCTGCTTGAGGGATACAACTGTGCATACGCTGCTTGAGGGATACAACCTCAGGGAGAGAGAGGGGGGAGAGGAGGGGGGAGAGAGGGAGGGAGAGAGAGGGGGGAGAGGAGGGGAGAGAGAGAGAGAGAGGGGAGAGAGAGGAGGGGGGGAGAGAGAGAGGGAGATGGGAGAGAGATGGGAAAGAGAGGGGAGAAAGGGGGAGAGAGAGAGAGAGGGGGGGAAGAGAGAGAGGGGGAGAGAGAGAGAGATAGGGGAGAGAGAGAAAGAGGAGAGAGAGAGAGAGGGGAGAGAGAGAGAAAGAGGAGAGAGAAAGATAGGGGAGAGAGAGAAAGATGAAAGAGAGGAGAGAGATAGGAGAGAGAGAGAGAGGGGGGGAGAGAGGAGGGGGGAGAGATAGGGGAGAGAGAGAAAGAGGAGAGAGAGTAGAGAGAGAGATAGGGGAGAGAGAGATAAAGATGAAAGAGAGGAGAGAGAGATAGGAGAGAGAGAGAGGGGGGGGGAGAGAGGAGGGGGGAGAGAGAGGAGGGGGGAGAGAGAGGAGGGGGGAGAGAGAAGGGGGGAGAGGGAGAGAGAGGGGAGGGGTAGAGAAAGGGGGGAGAGAGCGAGAGGGGGAGAAAAAGAGAGGAAATGAGAGGGGAGGAGAGAGAGCAAAAGAAGAGGGGGGGGAGAGAGGGGGGAGAGGAGGGGGAGGAGGGGGGGGAGAGAGAGGGGGAGAGGAGGGGGGGAGAGAGAGGGGGGAGAGGAGGGGGGGAGGAGGGGGGAGAGGAGGGGGGGGAGGAGGGGGGGAGAGGAGGGGGGGGGAGGAGGGGGGGGAAGGGGGGGGACGGAGGAGAGGGGGGGGGAGAGAAGGGGGGGGGGGGGGGGGGGGGAGGAGAGGGGGGGGAGGGGAGGGAGGAGAGGGGGGGGAGAGAAGGGGGGGGGGAGGGAGGAGAGGGGGGGGGAGAGAAGGGGGGGGGAGGGAGGAAAGGGGGGGGGGGGGAGGGGGGGATAGACGGGGGGGAGGGAGGAGAGGGGGGGGAGAGGGAGGGAGAGAGAGGGGAGAGAGGGGGAGGGAGAGAGAGGGGGGAGAGAGGAGGGAGAGAAAGAGAGGGGGGAATAGAGAGAGGGGGGAGAGAGGGGGGAGAAAGAGAGAGCAAAAGAGAGGGGGAGGGAGAGAGCGCAAGGGGTAGGACCGGTGTACTGCAAAAAATGGCCCGTGTGAACGGGCTTTAGGACTAGTAAGAATATATTTTACATTTACATTAAAGCAGATGCAGGACCATTTCTCTCCCATCAACGCTGGGTGGCTGATCTCTTTCAATGCTTATTGTTTACATAGCTTTTCTGTAGCCATTACTGCAGTATTTAAATATTACTAAAGGTTACTGTTGAAACCAGAAAATCCGCTATTTCAAAAGACAAAATAAAGGTAAATGAGCTATTTGAAAATAAATAAATAAAAAATTCACTCTAGCAAGTAAAATAGATCATTGGGAACACATAAGAGGGGAGAACATTTTAAAGGGACATGAAACGTCTTTTGTGATTCAGACAGAGCTTAAAGGGCCACTAAACCCAAAATCTTTCTTTCATGATTAAGATAGAACATACAAATTTAAACAACATTACAATTTACTTCTATTATTTATTTTGCTTCATTTTTTAGATATCCTTATTTGAAGAAAAAGCAATGCACATGAGTGAGTCAATCACATGAGGCTTCTATGTGCAGCAACCAATCAGCAGCTACTGAGCATATCTAGATATGTTTTTCAGCAACAAATATCAAGAGAATAAACAAATTAGATAATAGAAGTAAATTAGAAAGATGTTTAAAATTGCATTCTCTTTCTAAATCATGAAAGAAAAAATGTGGGTTTCATGTCCCTTTAAATTAAAAAAACGTTTCCAATTTACTTCTATCAAATGTACTTCATTCCCATGGCCTTCTGTGTTGGAGATACCTAGATAGGCGTCTGGAACACTACATGGTAGGAAATAGTGCTGCCATCTAATGTTCTAGCAAATGGATAACATTCTTGCAAAACTGCTGCCATATAGTGTTCCAGACACGTGCACGCTCCTGAGCTTATGTCCCTGCTTTTCAACAAAAAAGGAAGAACATTTGATAACAGAAGTAAATTAGAAAGTTGTTTAAAATGTCTGCTCTATCTGAATCACGAGAGATCAATCTGGGGTTTCCTATCCCTTTACTATTGTAGTAAAATGAGCACTTAGAAATTCTCAGTGTATCCACTGCCCACAGAGAAAGAAGGGGGCCCCCTTCAGATACCCCAGCCTCCTATAGATACCCCAGCCTCTTGTAGATATACCAGCCTCCTGTAGATACCCCAGCCTCTTGTAGATATACCAGCCTCCTGTAGATACCCCAGCCTCTTGTAGATATCCCAGCCTCCTGTAGATACCCCAGCCTCTTGTAGATATCCCAGCCTCCTGTAGATACCCCAGCCTCTTGTAGATATCCCAGCCTCCTGTAGATACCCCAGCCTCTTGTAGATATCCCAGCCTCCTGTAGATACCCCAGCCTCTTGTAGATATCCCAGCCTCCTGTAGATACCCCAGCCTCTTGTAGATACCCCAGCCTCCTGTAGATACCCCCGCCTCTTGTAGATATCCCAGCCTCCTGTAGATACCCCAGCCTCCTGTAGATACCCCAGCCTCCAGTAGATACCCTAGCCTCTTGTAGATATCCCAGCCTCCTGTAGATACCCCAGCCTCTTGTAGATATCCCAGCCTCCTGCAGATACCCCAGCCTCCTGTAGATATCCCAGCCTCCTGCAGATATCCCAGCCTCCTGTAGATACCCCAGCCTCTTGTAGATATCCCAGCCTCCTGTAGATACCCCAGCCTCTTGTAGATATCCCAGCCTCTTGTAGATATCCCAGCCTCCTGTAGATACCCCAGCCTCCTGTAGATACCCCCAGCCTCTTGTATATATCCCAGCCTCCTGCAGATACCCCAGCCTCTTGTAGATATCCCAGCCTCCTGTAGATACCCCAGCCTCTTGTAGATATCCCAGCCTCCTGTAGATATCCCAGCCTCCTGTAGATACCACAGCCTCTTGTAGATACCCCCAGCCTCCTGTAGATACCCCAGCCTCCTGTAGATATCCCAGCCTCTTGTAGATATCCCAGCCTCCTCTAGATACCACAGCCTCTTGTAGATACCCCCAGCCTCCTGTAGATATCCCAGCCTCCTGTAGATATCCCAGCCTCCTGTAGATACCACAGCATCTTGTAGATACCCCAGCCTCCTGTAGATACCCCAGCCTCCTGTAGATACCCCAGCCTCTTGTAGATATCCCAGCCTCCTGTAGATACCCCAGCCTCTTGTAGATATCCCAGCCTCCTGTAGATACCCCAGCCTCCTGTAGTTACCCCCAGCCTCTTGTAGATATCCCAGCCTCCTGCAGATACCCCAGCCTCTTTTAGATATCCCAGCCTCCTGTAGATATCCCAGCCTTTTGTAGATATCCCAGCCTCCTGTAGATACCCCAGCCTCTTGTAGATACCCCAGCTTCCTGTAGATACCCCAGCCTCTTGTAGATACCCCCAGCCTCCTGTAGATACCCCAGCCTCTTGTAGATACCCCCAGCCTCCTGTAGATACCCCAGCCTCTTGTAGATATCCCAGCCTCCTGTAGATATCCCAGCCTTTTGTAGATATCCCAGCCTCCTGTAGATACCCCAGCCTCTTGTAGATACCCCCAGCCTCCTGTAGATACCCCAGCCTCCTGTAGATACCCCAGCCTCTTGTAGATATCCCAGCCTCCTGTAGATACCCCAGCCTCTTGTAGATATCCCAGCCTCCTGTAGATACCCCAGCCTCCTGTAGATACCCCAGCCTCTTGTAGATACCCCAGCCTCCTGTAGATATCCCAGCCTCCTGTAGATACCCCAGCCTCTTGTAGATATCCCAGCCTCCTGTAGATGCCCCAGCCTCCTGTAGATACCCCAGCCTCTTGTAGATATCCCAGCCTCCTGTAGATACCCCAGCCTCCTGTAGATACCCCAGCCTCCTGTAGATACCCCAGCTTCTTGTAGATACCCCAGCCTCCTGTAGATATCCCAGCCTCCTGTAGATACCCCAGCCTCTTGTAGATATCCCAGCCTCTTGTAGATGCCCCAGCCTCTTGTAGATATCCCAGCCTCCTGTAGATATCCCAGCCTCCTGTAGATATCCCAGCCTCCTGTAGATATCCCAGCCTTTTGTAGATATCCCAGCCTCCTGTAGATACCCCCAGCCTCCTGTAGATACCCCCAGCCTCTTGTAGATACCCCAGCTTCTTGTAGATACCCCCAGCCTCCTGTAGATACCCCAGCCTCCTGTAGATACCCCCAGCCTCCTGTAGATACCCCAGCCTGTTTCATATCCCTTTAAAGAAAAGTGTCCCTAACCAGTAACTTTTCTAAATGTACCCCATAAACTCTAGGACCAGCTCGCGAATGGTGCCTCAAAGACACAGTGCATTTAATACATTATAGAGGTGCGTGTACTTAAAGGGACAGTCAATACCAGAATTGTTGTTGATTTAAAAGATAGATAATCCCTTTATTACCATTCCCCAGTTTTGCATAACCAACACAGTTATGATAATACACGTTTTACCTCTGTAATTACCTTGTATCTAAGCCCGTGCAACAACAAATGTATCATTCGGTTTTAAAAGAACAAATTCAAATGAATGAAATTCATTTTAATATTTGTTCTTATAGATTTGTATTAAAGTTTTTGAGGCTGAACATTCAAATGTTAAACTTGCAACTTCATATGTAAAGAAAAGTAACAATTGTTTGCTATAACAAATGTCAGCTATTTGGCAAACGTTCAGAATAAGGAGAGGAATGAAGCCAAAATGTGTTATTTTGAAGTTATGCCGAAACATTCGCTCATTCCTAGAACAGTAACTTGATATTCACTGAGTAGATTGTCTAGTGTTAATTAAAGGGACATTGTGTTTCCCCTTAATTGTGTTTTCAATAACTTTTTATACCAGCTGCAAAGTAGAAAATATATTGGAAATTACAGTTATGTCTATTTTTATATATGAAATAGCTCTTTGTTTTTGTTTGTTTTTATTAATAATGTAGCCCAATTAAATGGACTGACCTTGCAAAAAAGAGCAGACTTTTTTTTTATTATACCTATTTCTCTATACACACATACTTCCTTATCTTATATCTTTATTTATACACAAAGGCTAATACTTAGAGAGAGCAATTAAAAATTTTAATTTTAATATCTGTCCCTTCCACCCCCCAATGACCTACTGCTGGTGCTTGTATGCATAGCTCAATTGACTTATGTCTTCTTTTAACATCATCTAGTATGTTACTAAATAATGAGTCCAGACTGGGTCAAATCTAAAATTGTAAGTCCAGTTTGGGTCAAATCTAAATATTTATGTCCAGACAGGGTCAAATCCAGATATATAATGAGTCCAGGCAGGGTCAAATCCAAATATATAATATGTCCAGGCAGGGTCAAATTCAGATATTTAATGAGTCCAGGCTGGGTCCGATCCAGATTTATAATGAGTCCAGGCAAAGCCGAATCTGACATGTAATGAGCCCACACAGGGTCAAATTTAAATATATAATGAGTCCAGGCAGGGTCTAATCCAGATATATAATAAGTCCAGGCTAGGTCAAATCCAGATACATAGTGAGTCCAGGCTAGAACAGATCCAGATTTATAATGAGTCAAGGCTGGGTCAGATCCAGATTTATAATAAGTCCAGGCAAAGCCAAATCTGACATATAATGAGCCAAGACAAGGTCAAATTTAAATATATCATAAGTCCAGGCTTGGTCAGATCCAGATATATAAGGAGTCCAGGCAAAGATAAAATCTAGATATATAATGAGTCCAAGCGGGGTTAAACCTAAATATATATATAATAAGTCCAGGCAGGGTCAAATCTAGATATATAATGAGTCAAGGTAGGGTCAAATATAAATATTTAAGTCCAGGCAGGGTCAAATCAAGATATATAATAAGTCCAGGCAAGGTCAAATCCAAATATATAATAAGTCCAAGCAGGGTCAAATCCAGATATATAATGAGTTCAGGCTAGGTCAGATCCAGATTTATAATGAGTCCAGGCAAAGCCAAATCTGACATATAATGTGCCCAGACAGGGTCATATTTAAATATATTATAAGTCCAGGCTGGGTCAGATCGAGATATATAATGAGTCCAGGCTGGGTCAGATCCAGATATATAATAATCACCGGCAGGGTGAAATCCAGATATTTAATGAGTCCAGACTGGTTCAGATCCAGATATATAATGAGTCCAGGTTTGGTCAGATCCAGATTTATAATAAATCCAGGCAAAGCTGAATCTGACATATAATGAGCCCAGACAGGGTCAAATTTAAATATATAATAAGTCAGGATTTCACCCTGCCTGGGCTCATTATATTTTGGATTTGACCTTGCCTGGACTCATTATTTTTCATATATACAGTACAATGATTAAAGTTGACCTCTGTGAGTTCTTTCTAGCTTGTGGAGAATCTGGTTCTGGTCTATTACCTGTATTGGATTAATAGTATGAAGGCAATTTTCCAGTTTGGATTTGGGGATTGACAGTTGTTAATCACTTAAATACCATTATACCTGTTTTGGGGCTTGAAAGGGATGTCTATATCTGGGGTGGGAGTGATTTATTTTAGAAAGGCTATATGAACTGCTCATTAATTTATATACTTACTGACAGTTCAAAGCTCCACATAATATATACGGGGGAAATTATCAAGCTGCATTAACACTAGGCTGGTTGCTATGCTATTGACTGGAATGAACGCTCTTGTGTAATTTAAAAGGACCATTAAATACAAACAAATTGCATAATCAGCAAAAGCATAATATAAAAGACAATGTAACAGTCTGAATTTCAAATGAGCAGTAGATATTTTTTTCTGACAACTTTCAAAGTTAGTTCCACTATCCCTGACCCTGTATCATGTGAAAGCCAGCAGACAATGACAAAAAGCATATACATATGTGATTAAGCGGTGATTATCGTCCGGCAGATTCTCTACTTAGGGGTGAGCCTGCCAAACAGCACGGGCGCCGTATATTTGAAATTCAAAATATTTGTAATAGTTGGAACAAAAATTCTGCTGAACCAAAAAATTTCCCTGTGCACATGTCTAATAATGAGTACAGGCAGGGTCAAATCCTGATATATAATGAGCCCAGGCAGGGTGAAATGCAGTTATATAATGAGCCCAGGCAAGTTCAAACCCAGCTATAAAATGAGTCCAGGCAGGGTGAAACCCAGATATATAATTAGTCCAGGCAGGGTAAAACCCAGATATATAATGAGTCCAGGGAAGGTCAAACCCAGATATATAATTAGTCCAGGCAGGATCAAACCCAGATATTTAATGAGCCCAGGCATGGTGAAATCCATTTATATGAAAAGTCCAGGCAAAGCCAAATCAAGATATATAGCGGGGTTGGTTCCAGGCAAGGTCAAATCTGATATATAATGAGTACAGGCAAGGTCACATCCATATATAGAAAATGAAAAAAGGCGGGGTCAATTCCAGATATTTATATAACTTGCCGGGACTCATTATATATCTGGATTTGACCTTGCCTGGGCTCATTATATATCTAGATTTCATAGAGACACCACATCAACAGTAGAACAGAAACACAGTCTTACGTGTTTCGGCAGCACATTGCCGTAATCATAGACCATATGATTATAGCAATGTGCTGCTGAAATGCATAAGACAGGTAAAGACTGTGTTTCTGTTCTACTGTTGGAGTGGCGTCTCTACGGATATCTTTTTAAATTGACCTTAATAAAGGATTTGTAATTTTAAAGAAGCTGCATTCTTTGGAACTTTATTTTTTCATTTGATTAGGGAAGTGGGGAGCTCCTCTGTTCTACCATCAGTCTGGGCAGAGAGTGCTATACAAGCATTTCTTTCTAGGGAGCCTAATCCCAATTGTTTATAAGAGTCGGACAATGGAGCCTGCTGGATATCGGCAAATGACGTCACCCGGATGCGCCAAGCACACACGTTGTTTCCGGCCACAGTGAGCGGTGAGCATTCTTCAAGTGGTGGTACTTTGGTTGGAGCCTCAGTCGGTTGATCGGCGTTAAGGGTAGGACCACTCCTACACTTAACGCCAATCAACCAACTGAGGCTCGTGATATATAATGAGTCCAGGCAAGGTTTTTCTTCAAAGTGGTGAGTTGGATCTA
Source organism: Bombina bombina (assembly GCF_027579735.1). Classification (NCBI taxonomy): domain Eukaryota; kingdom Metazoa; phylum Chordata; class Amphibia; order Anura; family Bombinatoridae; genus Bombina; species Bombina bombina. The sequence goes on from NC_069505.1 coordinate 64,069,169, forward strand.
AGCTCTTTATTTATTCCCCAAAATTTCCTGCTGGTCTCACGGTAACCAGGAATACATTGATAATGTCTAATCATTGGTATAAGAGTGACTTTGAACTTTGTTACATATCTAGATTTCACCCTGCCTCGGCTCATTATATCTAGATTTCACCCTGCCTGGGTTCATTATATATCTAGATTTCACACTGCTTGGGCTCATTATATATCTAGATTTGACCTTGCCTGGGCTCATTATATATATAGATGTCACACTGCTTGGGCTCATTATATATCTAGATTTGACCTTGCCTGGGCTCATTATATTTCTAGATTTCACTCTGCCTGGGCTCATTATATATCTATATTTCACTCTTCCTGGCTCATTATATATCTAGATTTCACCCCACCTGGGCTCTGAGGGCCGCCATCAGGGGGTGACAGGGGTGACTCCTGTCAGGGGCCCAATGGGCCAGGGGGGCCCATGAGGCAAGAACTAAAAAAAAAATATTATTTTTTTTTTTTTTTTTTTTTTTTAATTTGGCAGCCACTAGTGGGTACTACAGAGTGCTAATTGATCATGGGGAATGTTATTACAAGGAGTAAAGTATTAGTATTTGAGAGGATTTCTGAGTGTGCACTAAACCACTATGCACAGTCTGAGACAGACTTGGCACTTTGTTTGTACAGTGTCTGCCTGAGTCAGACGGCAGATCACTTTCATTTGCAGAGGAGGTAGAACATACTTAGCAAATGTTTTTTGTTTCTTTGTGCAATTTCAGATTGTAACTTCAGTGAGTAGTTGTATGGTGGGGCCAGGGGTCTATAAAAACATTTTTTTCTAGCAGCAGTGTATTTATGATTATTTGACAATGCTGTAGAAATTCTATATTTAAAACCATGCAGAAATGTTTCCTCCTCAATACACAAATGGTAGGTGCCCTTTTGGCAGATATGCATTTTTTTAATTTGAAATGAGACAGGTTAACTCAAAACTGTTCAGTTTACACTAAACTGGCTTAATTTTGAAATATATACCAACAAGCCTAAATCCTGCATTTAACCAGATCTAATGGTATGAGTACCACAGCTTATGGTTCCACCAAGACCATACAGAGTACAGCATTTTCAAAATCCATAAGTACAGCTGACAGATGGAAACATTTGTACACTATATTTGAAGGTGTGCTCTTGGTTGGAGAAAATGGGGAAAAAACAAACTGTCAACCTTTTAAAAGTACTTTTCTTCATCTAGCCATCTACCCAGATCATTAATGTACTATTTTGAATTCACAGAATTATTTTTGTTTGCACATTTACAAATATGATTCTTTAAAAAGTGATCTCTTAATTTCTGCATTTTTTTTATCATGCATGTCACGCACTGTTGATTTAGGGGATGCAAGGTGCATAAATGTTTCCTCCTGTGAGTGTTTATGTGGGTGTCTGTGTTTATGTCTTTGTGCTTTGGTTTGTGTCTCTGAATGTGTATGTATTTTTATTCTGTGGGTCTCTCTGTGAGGGTGGGTGTGTATGTCTGTGCATTTTCTGTGGATGTCTGTGAGGGTGTGTGCATATGTCTTTGTGCTTTTTCTATGGGTGTCTCTGTGAGGGTGTGTGTATGTTTGTCTTTGTGTATTTTCTCTGGATGCCTCTATGAGGGTGGGTGTGTATGTCTGTTTTTTCTGTGGATGTCTCTGTGAGGGTGTGTGTTTTCTGTGGGTGCCTCTGTGAGGGTGTGTGTATGTCTTTGTGTGTTTTCTGTGGATGTCTCAGTGAGGGTGTGTAAAAGTATATGTCTTTCTGTGTTTTATGTGGTTGTCTCTCTGTGTGTGTATGTCTTTGTGTGTTTTCTGTGGGTGTCTCTGTGTGTGTGTGTGTGTGTGTGTGTATGTCTTTGTCTGTTTTCTGAGGCTGTCTCTGTCAGTGTTTACTCGGGTGTATGTGCAAGTTTGTGTTTGAGTTTGTGTGTGTCCATTGTTTGTTCCTTTTTAGGACATTTTGACCTTACTACTGATTATTCACATCTTTCTACAGACTTTGAGACTAATGAGACCTTTCCGGAAGTCACCTAATCCACCATTTAACCTTTAAATTATTGTTTAGGCAGTTCAGGGCCCTTCCATTCAGCCACTGCATGCTGTTGTCATCATTTAGTTGACATCTTCCTTTACAAAAAGATAATCAGAACTCCATATTTTGCTTTCTAAATCTCTTTTTTTACAAAACTGTAGTCTACCTCATTACTTGTCAGGTCAATGTCAGTGTCTGTTTGGGTGTCTGAGTGTGTTTCTTTGCATATCTGCTAGAGTGTCTATATGTGAATCCTTATGTGTGAGTGTTTCAGTATATGAGTGTGTCTGTGTGTTTGTATGTTACTACCTTTACAACATTTCCAAATTTAAATAGACACTTAAGAATAAAGTGCATATACGTTTTAGTCACTCGGTCAAAAATTGCACATGTCAGGGGGGGGGGGGGGGCGATCAATGGTTAAGTCAGGGGCCCCAAAATTTCTTTTTTTTTAATTTTTTTTTATATATATATTTTTATTACAGAGAGTTCAGGTTTACAACATATTAACAGTTACATACATATAATTCAGAATTAAATATAGTGATACGGAATATCTTCACAGTAGGTATTAAGTTGTCAATCAATGAAATCCATGATAGTACAATTAGTTACAGACTATGCTTAACCCACTCAGACATCAAGTCTTTTCTCACTTGATTAATACCCAAACTCTCTTATTTTAGCTTTTTCCAAACTAGACTAACCCCTAATACTAAACAAAATTATAAACCTCTTACTTTAAGGTCGAAAAAAAATGAAGAAAACAGGATGTATGCTTCCAAGCAATGTATGAAATTACTGAGGCACGCTTGGTTATATCGTAACAATAACTGAGGTAATGGGCCTGAACAGATCTTTCGATTTTTAGAAACATTACTAACATCATTTCTCTATCAAAATCCTAATTAAAGGAGGGAAGAGAAAAAAGAAAGAAAAGAAAAAAAAAAAGGAAAAGGGAAGCAAGGAAAGGGGGGAAATAAAGATGTCCCCTCCACTCCTCCATCTAGAGATTTATGGAATGATTTAGTGAGTATATATTGTGTGGAGAGAGGATAAGACTTTATGATTTTTAGCCATTTGTTGAAGAAGCTTTGTATTTGTTTATCACATGTACTGCATATATTGTATTGCTCAAACATAATCTGTGTTTTAACCGCATTTAAAAATATGCTAAAAAGAGGGAGTTTATTGTTTTTCCAGTTCTTCAGAATTAAGTTCCGAACTATAAGAATAACAGTGTTAGCTAAATTATGGAATGCTACATCCGATACTAAAAACACTATGGTCCTTGGGTCAAGCACTAGATTCTCCTTTGTATTTTTATTTAACCAATGATTTACCTTACACCATAATTGATTTATTTTCGGACAATACCAAAAACAGTGGAGTAACTCTGCTGCAGGAAATTACATTTATAACACTGGGCTTGCGTTTCTGGAGACCAGCATATAAGCCTTTTAGGTGAAATATACGCATTTTTGAGAAGTTTTAAGTGAGATTCTTTCCAGGAGGAGGGAAGGAGAGCATTGTTCACCCACTTAATACTTCTACTAATTGTTTCAACATCCATCCCATCAAAGTATTTGATCCAATATACTAAACATAGATCCAGAGTTAACTGGCCCTGTTTTGCAAGCAAAATTTTATAAAGTAGCGACATTGAATGATTCCCCTGACTGTATAGGTTAATATAATCGCCAACTCTATCATATTTCCCATGCCAAGGCCCCAATTGTAACTTTTCCTGTATAAAGTGACGTATCTGGAGATAGGCATAAAAAGATTTGTTCGAGAGATTGTACTGCGTGGCTATACTCTCGAAGGTGCGCACCCCAAGGCCATCATCTAATAGCTGTGCTATCAGAGTTAGGCCCTTGCTGGCCCACCCACTGAATATTGCATTTTGAAGTCCCGGCTGGAACTCTGGGTTACCTCTAATTGGGAGAAAGGTGGATAAATGAAAATTAATCTTAAGTCGAAGACAGAATTGCTGCCAGGCTTTAACAACGTTATATATACTAGTCAATATTTTAATTTTTCCAGGAAGTCGCTTATGAGGACAGTGTAAAGCCGCTATAATGGAAAACCTTGCCTGGGCTCATTATATATCTAGATTTCACTCTGCATGGCTCATTATTTTTCTAGATTTCACCCTGCCTGGACTCATTATATACTTTATCTAGATTTTACCCTACCTGGACTATAGATTTTACCCTACCTGGAGATTTGTTCGAGAGATTGTATATTGGAGCCCTTTGCAGTTAAGTAGATGAAAACATGAAAGATCATATTTATACAATATTCATATTTAATAAAGTGTTTATTTAGTGTAAATATTTCACATTCCAATGTTCTTCACATAGGGGGATATGTTCAATGTATTTTAAAGTGTTATGAAAAATTAAACTGGTTACAGACAACAAAACCTGGATGCTTTAAGTGTGCAGGCTGCACTACATGTAGTGGTTTGTCTAATGCTAAATTTTTTGTTCATCCTACTACCAATCGCAGATATGCTATCTGACATAGAGTAACCTGCACGACAACACATATTGTGTATCTATTACATTGTCCGTGTGGGTTTTCTATGTCGGAAAGACCATAGATGACCTACGCACCCGTATGGCCAATCATCATGCAGCCATTTGATTAGCCATAAAAAACAAGGGGTCTGAACAACCCGTGGCACGGCATTTTGCGCTTACTGGCCACACGGTAGCAGATTTGAGATATGTGATTATAGATCACATTCCACCCCTAACTAGGGGTGGAGATAGAAATAGGCTACTTCTACAGTGCGAATCCAGGTGGATTTTTAATCTGGGCACTTTAGTGCCAGATGGTTTTAATACCAACTTGGATTGGCACTGTTATTTGTGAATATTTTCTTATCAAGAATTCAACAGTTGTATAAGGTGTATAGTCCGTAAATGATAAGATTAATATTTGGGGAGCATTAGATTCTGTTCTATTCTGCAATAATATGTGCATGGTATAAATAATGATCAATATGCTATCATAATTTGTTTCATAATTTTTTTCTATATCAACATATTAAACAGTATATAGGGACATTGGTACAGCGATATAGTGTAGTACGCTAAATGGCTTATGTATAACTTGATGAATTAACTCTAAATTAATGCCCAGGTTCTGTTACTTAGGAATAGATTGTCAGGAAATGTATAAAAAATGAATGTTTGCAGCACGCATAGTTATGATGTTAAGTGCACTAGACAAAAGAATAATGGAGTAACTTTATATTGTAACCATTTGTATTCACATTTTGTTTTTAGTGAATGTCGTGGCCGGTTGCAATGCCGACGCTCTGGTCAATGCGCAATTTTGTGGACAGGACGCCGGGTGTCTTCCGGTATCGTGGTGATAGTCGGTGGAGGGTTTAAAAGGCTTAAGGTATGCACACATTTGTAAAGTCTGAGGACGAGGTTAGAATCCTCGAAACGTCACTTTGATAATAAAAGCTGTGATTGCATTATCATGTTAAGTCCTGGTGAGTGCTCTCGTTTTTTGAAATTATATATATATATATATATATATATATATATATATATATATATATATATATATATATCGTTATAAATATATATTTGTGCAAAAACTGTTCAGGTATATATTTAAATATCTCTTTAAGAATAATCAGAACATATTCTGTTATGTACAGAATACTGAATTAAATTACATGAAAATGGGACAAAATAAATATTTAAATAATAATAATAAATATAGCTTCAAGCAGCAATAGAGGTGGCCAAGTTCATTGCCTTTGCAATGGCATACAAGCAGCTAAATCACAATCGGCTAGATTTAGAGTTTTGCGGCCAAAGGGGGTGCGTTAGCTACGCGTGTTTCCCCCCCCCCGCACCTTTTAAATAATGCTGGTATTTAGAGTTCTCTGAAGGGCTGCGTTATGCTCCAAAAAGGGAGCGTACAGGCATATTTACCGCCACTGCAACTCTAAATACCAGCGTTGCTTTCGGTAGCGGCCAGCTGGAAAAACGTGCTCGTGCACGATTCCCCCATAGGAAGTTTGAGCTGCAAAAAAACCTAACACCTGCAAAAAAGCAGCGTTCAGCTCCTAACGCAGCCCCATTGTTTCCTATGGGGAAACACTTCCTAAGTCTGCACCTAACACCCTAACATGAACCCCGAGTCTAAACACCCCTAACCTTACACTTATTAACCCCTAATCTGCTGCCCCCGCTATCACTGACACCTGCATTTTATTATTAACCCCTAATCTTCTGCTCCGGACACCGCCGCAACCTACATTATCCCTATGTACCCCTAATCTGCTGCCCCTAACATCGCTGACACCTACATAATATTTATTAACCCCTAATCTGCCCCCCCCCCCCTCATGTCGCTGCTACCTTACCTACACTTATTAACCCCTAATCTGCCGACCGGACCTCGCCGCCACTATAATAAATGTATTAACCCCTAAACCGCCTCACTCCCGCCTCAAAAACCCTATAATAAATAGTATTAACCCCTAATCTGCCCTCCCTAACATCTTACACACCTAACTTCAAGTATTAACCCCTAATCTGCCGACCGGACCTCGCCTCTACTCTAATAAATGTATTAACCCCTAAAGCTAAGTCTAACCCTAACACTAACACCCCCCTAAGTTAAATATAATTTTTATCTAACGAAATAAATTAAATCTTATTAAATAAATTATTCCTATTTAAAGCTAAATACTTACCTGTAAAATAAATCCTAATATAGCTACAATATAACGAATAATTATATTGTAGCTATTTTAGGATTTATATTTATTTTACAGGCAACTTTGTATTTATTTTAACTAGGTACAATAGCTATTAAATAGTTATTAACTATTTAATAGCGACCTAGTTAAAATAATAACAAAATTACCTGTAAAATAAATCCTAACCTAAGTTACAATTAAACCTAACACTACACTATCAATAAATAAATTCTATTGGCTGATCGGAACAGCCAATAGAATGCAAGCTCAATCTGATTGGCTGATTGGATCAGCCAATCGGATTGAACTTGAATCTGATTGGCTGATTCAATCAGCCAATCAGATTTTTCCTACCTTAATTCCGATTGGCTGATAGAATCCTATCAGCCAATCGGAATTCGAGGGACGTCATCTTGGATGACGTCACTTAAAGGAACTTCATTCATCGGGAGTCGCCGGAAGAAGAGGATGGATCCGCGTCGGCTGCTTCAAGATGGTCCCGCTCCGCACCGGATGGATGAAGATAGAAGACGCCGCCTGGATGAACATGTCTACCGGTCCGGATGTCCTCTTCTTGCCGGATGGGATGAAGACTTCGGACCCTTTTCTGGACCTCTTCTGGACCTCTTCTTGCCGTATAGGATGAAGACTTCGGACCCTCTTCTGGACGGATCGGTGATACCCGGCGTGGTGAAGATAAGGCAGGGAGATCTTCAGGGGCTTAGTGTTAGGTTTTTTTTAAGGGGAGTTTGGGTTAGATTAGGGGTATGTGGGTTGTGGGTTGTAATGTTGGGGGGGTATTGTATGTTTTTTTTAATGCAAAAGAGCTGTTTTCTTTGGGGCATGCCCCGCAAAAGGCCCTTTTAAGGGCTGGTAAGGTAAAAGAGCTGTTAACTTTTTATTTTAGAATAGGGTAGGGCATTTTTATATTTTGGGGGGCTTTTTTATTTTTTTTAGGGGGCTTAGAGTAGGTGTAATTAGTTTAAAATTCTTGTAATCTTTTTTTATTTTTTGTAATTTAGTGTTTGTTTGTTTTTTGTAATTTAGTTTAGTTGATTTAATAGTAGATAATTGTAGATAGTTTAGTTAATTAAGTTATTGATAGTGTAGTGTTAGGTTTAATTGTAACTTAGGTTAGGATTTATTTTACAGGTAATTTTGTACTTATTTTAACTAGGTAGCTATTAAATAGTTATTAACTATTTAATAGCTATTGTACCTAGTTAAAATAAATACAAAGTTGGCTGTAAAATAAATATAAATGCTAAAATAGCTACAATATAATTATTCGTTATATTGTGCTATATTAGGGTTTATTTTACAGGTAAGTATTTAGCTTTAAATAGGATTCATTTATTTAATAAGATTTATTTTATTTCGTTAGATTTAAATTAAATTTAACTTAGGGGGGTGTTAGTGTTAGGGTTAGACTTAGCTTTAGGGGTTAATACATTTATTAGAGTAGCGGCGAGGTCCGGTCGGCAGATTAGGGGTTAATACTTGAAGTTAGGTGTCGGCGATGTTAGGGAGGGCAGATTAGGGATTAATACTATTTAACGCTGCTTTTTTGCAGGTGTTAGGTTTTTTTCAGCCCAAACTGCCCCATTGTTTCCTATGGGGATATCGTGCACGAGCAAGTTTTTGAAGCTGGCTGCGTCCATAAGCAACGCTGGTATTTAGAGTTGAAGTGGCGGTAAATTATGCTTTACGCTCCCTTTTTGGAGCCTAACGCAGCCCTTCAGAGAACTCTAAATACCAGTGTTGTTTAAAAGGTGCGTGGGGAAAAAAACACGCGTAGCGCACCCTCCAAACCTAAAGAAACATGTTAGCTAAACACAAATGCAACTAGAGCAATACAAAGGTTAAACCTTTGTCACGGTTGTCCTTTCCTGGGTGGACTCCTCCATAGTCACTCAGGCTCTTGTTGACTCCGGTGCTGCGGGCTATTTCATTGACAGTGCTTTTGTATCCAAGCACTCCATTCCTGTTTTGCCTCGGTCCGTTCCGCTTGCTATTGAGGCCATTGATGGCAGGCCCCTTCAGCCCGCACTCATTACTCACGAAACTGCTCCATTGTCCATGGCTGTTGGGGCTCTCTATTTTGAAACCCTCCAGTTCAAGGTGATAAACTCTCCGCATTTTCCGGTTGTTCTGGGTTATCCCTGGCTCCAAAAGCACAATCCCAGTCTCGACTGGCGCAGGTCCGAAATTTTGTCGTGGTTCCCCAGCAATGTATTTCCACTTGTTTTCAGAAACCAGTTAAGTCTTGTGCACTTCTTCGGTATCTCAATTGCCAGAGGAGTACCGAAAGTTCCTAGATGTGTTTGACACGGTGCGTGCTGGTACGTTGCCTCCTCAACGGTCTTACGATTGTGCCATAGACCTGCAACCCGGAGCCATTCCTCCTCTGGGCTGGGTGTACCCTCTGTCTGTTGCAGAGAATTGTGCTATGGAGGAGTATGTTGCCAATGCTCTGTCTCAGGGAATCATCTGCAAATCATGCTCTCCTGCAGGGGCTGGCTTCTTCTTTGTGAAGAAAAAAGGGTGGCGAGTTAAGACCATGTATCAATTATAGGGGTCTTAATTGTCTTACCATTAAGAAGGCTTACCCTATTCTGCTCATTACGGAACTCTTTGACCGCCTCAAGGGAGCTATGGTCTTTACTAAACTTGATTTGAGAGGAGCGTACAATCTCGTTAGGATTAAGGAGGGTCACGAATGGAAAACAGCATTTAACACCAGGAGCGGGCATTATGAGTATCTTGTAATGCCCTTTGGCCTATGTAATGCTCCTGCTGTTTTTCAGGAATTTATTAATGATGTCCTACGAGATATGTTGCAACAGTGTGCTGTGGTGTACTTAGACGACATCCTCATACACTCACCCACACTTGAGGCTCATCGTTCTGATGTTTCACAGGTTCTTCAGAGACTATGTGAGAATGGCCTGTTTTGTAAACTCGAGAAATGTGAGTTCCATCAGACACAAGTAACCTTCCTAGGTTATGTTATGTCCGTTGCAGGGTTCTCCATGGATCCTGACAAGTTATCTGCAGTTCTGCAGTGGCCTTGCCCAGTTTGTCTTCGGTCTATTCAACGTTTTTTGGGGTTCGCCAATTACTATAGAAAGTTTATTAAAAACTTTTCTTCCTTGGTCAAACCTATCACAGACATGACCCGTAAAGAGAATGATCCCCTCCATTGGTCACCTACTGCCATTAAGGCCTTTGATAGTCTTAGGACTGCCTTTGCTGCCGCTCCAGTTCTGGCTCATCCTAATCCTGTCCTGCCTTTCGTTCTTGAGGTCGATGCATCTGAGACTGGAGTAGGTGCCCTCTTGTCTCAATGTCCTACACCTGACGGTTCCTTGCATCCGTGTGGGTTCTGCTCTAAGAAATTGTCTCCAGCGGAGTGCAATTATGAAATTGGTGACAGGGAATTACTGGCCATAATTTTGGCACTTAAGGAATGGAGGCATCTTCTCGAGGGTACTATCGTGCCAGTGCTCATTCTTACTGACCACAAGAATTTAACTTATCTATCTGAAGCAAAACGTTTGTCGCCATGACAGGCCAGATGGGCGCTATTTTTGTCTCGGTTTAATTATGTGGTCTCCTACCTGCCTGGTAGTAAGAATGTTAGGGCTGATGCCCTCTCTCGACAATTTTCGCCTCTGTCCAAGGAGGAGTCTGTACCTACTCCTGTTATACCTCCTGACCATATTTTGGCTACCATACGTACTAATTTGACTTCTCCCTTGGGGGAGGAGATCCTGGCTGCACAAACCAATGAACCTCCTGAGAAACCTAGTGGTAAGTGTTTTGTTCCTGAGAATCTTCAAACTAAACTTTTGCACATTTACCATTATTCTAAAGCCACAGGTCACCCAGGCAAGAACCAAATGATTTTTTCTGTCACTCGACAATTCTGGTGGCCAGGTCTTTGATCTGATATTGCTGCGTATGTTGCCTCCTGCTCAGTTTGTGCACAGAATGAGCCTCCTCGACGTCTTCCTGTGGGTCTTCAACCTATTGCTAATGGTGAGCGTCCTTGGACACATCTTTCCATGGACTTCATTGTCGAGCTCCCTGTTTCCAATGGCAATACTGTTATCCTTATGGTGGTTGACCGTTTTTCTAAAAAGTCACATTGCATTCCCTTGATGAAGCTGCCTACCGCTCAGGAACTTGCTTCGATTTTTGCCCGGGAGGTCTTCCGTTTACATGGGTTACCCAAGGAGATAGTGTCGGACCGGGGAAGCCAGTTTGTCTCCAGATTTTAGTGTTCCTTTTGTGCTCAAATGGGGATCCAGCTTTCCTTCTCCTCGGCATATCACCCTCAATCCAATGGGGCTGCGGAACGGTCTAATCAAGCTCTGGAACAGTTCCTCTGTTGCTATGTCTCAGATCACCACAATAATTGGTCTGAACTGTTACCTTGGGCAGAGTTTGCTCGTAATAGTGCTATTAATGCTTCCTCCAAGTTATCCACGTTCATGGTGAATTATGGGTTTCAACCATCCTTGTTGCCCGATTCATTCATGTCTCAGGGTATTCCGGCTTTGGAGGAGCATCTCCGGCAACTCCGTTCCATGTGGGTGCAGATTCAGGATTGCCTTCATCGTTCTATGCAATGCCAAAAGTTCCAGGCTGATCGTAGGCGTCTGCCCGCACCTTCCTACCAGGTTGGTGAGAGAGTTTGGCTGTCCTCCTGCAACTTGAACCTTTGTGTGCCTTCCAATAAATTGGCTTAATCCTTAATGGGTTAATCCTGTGGCCTATGAGGTCAGCAGCATTATCGACTCTCATATGTCCAGGGGCCGTGTACATTATTTGTTTCACTGGAGGGGCTACGGTCCAGAGGAGCGTTCTTGGGTTCCCTCCTCTAATGTTCATGCTCCCGCCCTCCTCCGTGCCTTCCATGCCCGTTTCCCCAATAAGCCTTTTGTCCTCCCGCGGGGAGGGGTTGTTGAGGGGAGGGTACTGTCAGGGTTTTCTTCCTGTTGTTTGCCATGTGCTGCTGGCAGCCATTTCACTCACCTCTTTTCCTGACTATGGTGCATTGTGGGGGATGCTGCTCATTCCCTACACTTCTTTTTATGGCCAGACTGGTGTGCATCATCTATGTGAGACAGGATGCAGTCTCAGAATTGTGATGTCATCACTTATTATTTAGAGAGCCTCTGTTCAGTATGCTTTGTCTTTGCGTTGTCTCAGACCTGTTTGTGAGAGGTCCTGTGTATTACCAGGCTGCCTGATGTCCTTCCTGGTTCCTGATCCCTGGCTTGTTCCTGACTCTGCTTTTTTCCTTGTTCCTGATTCTGGATCGTCTGACTATTCGCTTTAGCTCCTGACTCGGCTTGTCTGACTACCAGCTCTGATTTTGACTCCTGGCTTTTTATTTGACTTGTGGATTTTTTATTATTTTTTGCTATTAATAAAGGTGTGATTATTTTTGCACTTTTCGTCTCAGTCTGATTCCTGGCACCCTGACACAGAGGATGTGGCGAAATAGGCACCTATAAGCATATGTGGTGGGAATTTGAAGGGGTTAAAGAGATATGGAAATCCCTATCAGCGCTACTTAGTATTCACCTTACCATCTCCCAAGCCTTACTACATACACGCATTCAAATATTTAATACACCCATCAATGCATTCATTAAGATTTTATACATGGTTACCAGAATATGCATAACGCAATACTGGAAGATAGGGGTACCCTCATGGTTAGAAATCCGAAATAAAATAAACTGGACATATAAGATGTATGACTCAGTGTCATGGATAGTAAACACAAGAGACTCTTTTAATAAAATTTGGTTTTATTGGATTTATAAAAATGAATAAATGATATGACAAATGTGGCAACAATAGGGGATAAGGTTATATAGGAACTAGGCACAATCTGAATAGTCCTCACACACTGAAACATGAAGGGAAAAAGAAACACATTCAATATCGAAAGATTTATCTAACAGGTGGAATCAACACTATGGTTTATATAAATTGTTGTTGATTTTTTCTTTGTTTCTTTTTTTTCTTTCATATAGTAATTTTTTTAAAAATTTTTGTTGTATTTTTTTAACACCATCGTGGAATACCAGCTGATTTTTTTAGTTTTGTATAATAATAAGTTACATACGATACAGCAAACATGATCCGTAAACTTATTTTCTGGGGTCGAATTATCAATGTCTGTCCAACATGATACGGTGTAGTGTAATCATGTCCGACAGACATTGCTGAAGGCCGACAGCATACGCTGTTGGCATTTAACATTGCACAAGCCGTTCTGGTGAAATGATGGTGCAATGCCGCCGTCTGCAGATTTACGGTCAATCGGCCGCTAGCAGGGGATGTCAATCAACCAGATCGTATAGGATCGGGTTGATTGCTGTCCCCTGCTCAGAGCAGGCAGACCAGTTAAGGAGCAGCGGTCTTAAGACTGCTACTTCATAACTGCTATTTCCAGCGAGTCTTCAGGCTTGCGTGGAAACAGGGCATCAAGGGCCGTTTGGCCCTTGATAAATCGGCCCTCTATTTTGTTACATAAGATTACTTAAGATACTGGAACAATAAGACAGAATCAAAAATCTTTATTAAAAACTTAGGAATTTGACACAGAAGATCCAAATGCTGGAGAGAAAGACTTTACGTTGTATTACTACCATATGATTGGTGTATATATTGTTTCATTGTCTTCTTGTTTGATATGACATACATAACCTGTAAAACTGAAGAAGAAGAAGAATGTTAATAAAGAAGATTTAAACATAAAGTAAAACTGTACCAATACAGCTCTTGTTGTGCAATTGAGTTTAAAAAAAAGGCGATTTGATGTCACTGAAACACATTAAGCACATTGATCTATGAGCATTTTATTGTATCCAGTTTTATCTTCTGGAATAAATATCTGTTACCTACTGATACTCCACTGAGTCCTTTCCTTTTAGTGTCCATTGTGAAAAACAACCTACACCATTTTCATTTGTCTTTTCAGAGGTTATTGTTTTGAAGACTTGCACCCTGTTTGAACATATAGATGGAACCCCAGAGAAAGGAAATATGAAGTTTGGGACAGTTGGAGAGAGACCGGGGAAGGCCGTCGTATACGGAGTTATTTCCGTTTTTAGCTTTGTCTGTATACAATATACATATACAATATACTTATATAATACACAGTATTTTACTGTTGTATACATTTTTTACATTTAAAGGGACACTGATTCAGAAATTTTCTTCATTCTCTTGGTATCTTTATTTGAAAAGCAAGAATGTAAGTTTAGATGCCGGACCATTTTTGGTGAACAACCTGGGTTGTTCTTGCTGATTGGTGGATAAATACACCCACCAATAGACAAGTTGCTGTCCAGTTCTGAACCAAAAATTGTCTGGCTCCTTAGCTTAGATGCCTTCTTTTTTTAAAAAAGATAGCAAGAGAACAAAGAACAATTGATAATAGGAGTAAATTAGAAAGTTGCATAAAATTGCATGCTCTATCTGAATCAAGGAAGAAACCATTTGGGTTCAGTGTCCCTTTAAAAGAACAGTATACACCAGATTTTTTATGTTTAAAAAGATAGATAATCCATTTATTACCTATTCCCCAGTTTTGAATAATGAACAATGTTATATTAATACACTTTTTACCTCTGTGATTACCTTGTATCTAAGCCTCTGCAGACTGCCCCTTATTTCAGTTCTTTTGACAGACATTTTAATCAATCAGTGCTAACAAATAACAAATAGAGTTAAAAATACATCTACATATTAATCTCCAGCTAATCTTTGCTTTGAATACATCATTAAGTCTTGCATGTATTTCCCTTTACTATCTGCACTAGAAGGGCTTTAGTTTACTCTGCCGAAGCTAAGGTCTCTGTGTCTGACTGCAGGCAACAAGATGGATTTGTTTGCCCAGCAGGTGTAGACAGATCACGGCTTATTTACAGTAGCTGTCATCCTTGTGTACATTTGTTTTTATTCCTTTGTTGGGGTGTGGGGAGGTTACTCATTAAATTCAGAGACTGCCAACTGGGGCAGTTTCACACGGAAATTCCACTTGTCTGCACTCAATAGTAACTATCACTATGTTAAAGGGACATTGTACTGTAAAATGTGGTTCAGGACATGCCTGTTTAAATAGGCTGAGCCTACAGGAACCACAAACCTGATCAAGTTATCTCTCGATTCCCAAATACATGGAGGCCTAAATATCAAAGGTCTGTCGGACCTGATCCGACAGTGCGGATCAGGTCCGACAAACCTCGCTGAATGCGGAAAGCAATACGCTCTCCGTATTCAGCATTGCACCAGCAGCTCTTGTGAACTGCTGGTGCAACGCCGCCCCCTGCAGATTTGCGGCCAATCGGCCGCCAGCAGGGGGCTGTCAATCAACCCGATTGTACTTGATCGGGTTGAATTGTGGCGATCTCTGTCCACCTCATCAGAGCAGGCGGACAGGTTATGGAGCAGCGTTCTTTAGATCTCTGCTCCATAACTTGCGTTTCTGGCGAGTCTGAAGGCTCGCCAGAAACACGGGCTCTCAAGCTCCATTTGGAGCTTGATAAATGGGCCTCTAATAGAATTCATCACTCAGCCATAATCAACTTTTCAATACCGTTTCATGTGTCAACTTCTGCTGCTGCCTCTTGTGTACATTGCTTTTCTGATGAGAACAATGCAGTACTGATATTTCAGTATAGGTGGCACTTATAGCAGGCAAGGCCAGCTATTTTAAATATAAAAATCTCTCAGTCTCTCTCACTCCCTGTATGTCTCCCATTTGCATAGCTTTTCTATAGAGAATACAGCAGTATTCATATTTTTAGTATAGATGGTGGTTTCAACAGGCAAAAACAGCTATTCCAATGGCAAAATGAAGTTGAAGAAGCAGTCTGCAAACAATTCAGCATGTAAAAAAAAAAATCCATTTAATTCTAGAATGTATACATTGCAAGCAATTTCTCTCTCCCACTCAATACTCTCTCTTGCACCCCCCCCCCCCCCTAGAACATCCTTGCTGGATGACTTTGAACATGACTGGATATGTTATTGCTGATTCTGTTTGTTGAAATGTTTCTCTCCTCCGGATATCCCAGGACAACCTACAACCAGTACATTTCAATCTATTTCTGCTTGATGAAACACCAGAATCACATCAAGTAATATTATTCTGTCTTATATCTCTTCTTGTTGTGTTGCTGGAATAAAAAATATGTTCTTTCCTTCATGTGAAATCTGATCAGCAAACTTTCTTTCTGTAATATCATCTATTATTTCCTGTTTTTGGAGTTCTTTTCCCTCTGTGTAGTAAACTTTATTTCTCATTTATATACTTCTAGCATCTTGTGTGTTTAAATATCTGTTTTCCTGGTTAATGACAACATACTCACTAATCAAAATTACAAAATAAAAGGTAAACAAGATAATACCACATTCTCAGTTATTTACTTATTTGGACAAATATTTATGTTGATATCATTGGTGATAAACGTCACAAATGAAAGGAACACTTTGTAATTACAATACACTCACTGGAGGCTCCTCCATAGGCGCACAGGCACACGTGATCCCTCAGAGACAAAAGTTTTTTTTTTGGCTGAACAAAATATATTTTTTCCAATAGCCCCCGTATTGGAAAAAGTATATTTAATTACTCACCAAAAAAGGTCAAAGCCAGACTGTGTTTTGGAAAAAAAAAATCCTTTATTTTTTATTTTTAACCACACATGAGGTAGAGTCTAGATGCCTGGCATACCCCTCTGCACTAATTCAAACGTGCCTGTAGGTGCCGCTCCAACCCAGCCCCTATACTTCCTTTATCGCACAGTTTAGCGAAAACGCAGTGCGGGCTAGTTGTTTGAGCTGAGAGGAGCTCATTTTGTTAGCAGAGAGTAGAGAGAAGATATTGCAGTCAGAGCAGACTAATTATTTTACTAGTTGACGGCTGTTATCCTAGTATTTTACTCATTTTCGCCTAGATTTAGAGTTCTGCGTTAGCCGTCAAAAGCAGCGTTAAGGGGTCCTAACGCTGCTTTTGGCCGCCCGCTGGTATTTAGAGTCAGCCAGGAAAGGGTCTAACACTCACTTTCAAGCCGCGACTTTTCCATACCGCAGATCCCCTTACGCCAATTGCGTATCCTATATTTTCAATGGGATCTTCCTAATGCCGGTATTTGGCTGAAGTGAGCGTTACACCTCTACTGACAAGACTCCTAACGCCCATGGAAAGGCTGTAGTTAAGAGCTTTATGGGCTAACGCCGGTTTATAAAGCTCTTAACTATAGTGCTCTAAAGTACACTAACACCCATAAACTACCTATGTACCCCTAAACTGAGGTCCCCCCACATCGCCGCCACTATAATAAATATTTTGAACCCCTAATCTGCCGACCGCACATCTCCGCCACCTACATTATCTCTATGAACCCCTAATCTGCTGCCCCTAACATCGCCGACACCTACATAATATTTATTAACCCCTAATCTGCCCCCCCCAACGTCGCCGCTACCTACCTACACTTATTAACCCCTAATCTGCCGACCAGACCTCGCCGCCACTATAATAAATGTATTAACCCCTAAACCCCCGCACTCCCGCCTTGCAAACCCTATAATAAATAGTATTAACCCCTAATCTGCCCTCCCTAACATCGCCGCCACCTAACTTCAAGTATTAACCCCTAATCTGCCGACCGGACCTCGTCGCTACTCTAATAAATGTATTAACCCCTAAAGCTAAGTCAAACCCTAACACCCCCTTAAGTTAAATATATTTTTAATCTAACGAAATAAATTAAATCGTATTAACTAAAGTATTCCTATTTAAAACTAAATACTTACCTGTAAAATAAACCCTAAACTAGCTACAATATAACAAATAATAATATTGTAGCTATTTTAGGATTTATATTTATTTTACAGGCAACTTTGTATTTATTTTAACTAGGTACAATAGCTATTAAATAGTTATTTACTATTTAATAGCTACCTAGTTAAAATAATTACAAAATTACCTGTAAAATAAATCCTAACCTAAGTTACAATTAAACCTAACACTACACTAATAAAATAAATTACCTACAATTACATACAATTAAATAAACTAAACTAAATTACAAAAAAAACCAAACACTAAATTACAAAAAATAAAAAAAGATTACAAGAATATTAGGCTAATTACACCTACTCTAAGCCCCCTAATAAAATAAAAAGCCCCCCAAAATTATAAAGGTCCCTACCCTATTCTAAATTATAAAGTAATCAGCTCTTTTACCAGCCCTTAAAAGGACTTTTTGCGGGGCATGCCCCAAAGTAATCAGCTCTTTTGCCTGTAAAAAAAAAATACAAACCCCCAACATTAAAACCCACCACCCATATACCCCTACTCTAACCCAAACCCCCCTTAAATAAACCTAACACTACCCCCCTGAAGATCTCTCTACCTTGAGTCGTCTTCACCCAGCCGGGCCGAAGTCTTCATCCGATGGGGCAGAAAAGGACATCCAGACCGGCAGAAGTCTTCATCCTATCCGGGCAGAAGAGGACATCCGGACCGGCAGACATCTTCATCCAAGCGGCATCTTCTATCTTCATCCATCCGACGAGGAGAGGCTCCATCTTCAAGACCTCCGGCGCGGAACATCCTTCTTCACCGACGACTACCCGACGAATGAAGGTTCCTTTAAGTGACGTCATCCAAGATGGCGTCCCTCGAATTCCGATTGGCTGATAAAAGTCTATCAGCCAATCGGAATTAAGGTAGGAAAAATCTGATTGGCTGATTGAATCAGCCAATCATATTCAAGTTCAATCCGATTGGCTGATCCAATCAGCCAATCAGATTGAGCTTGCATTCTATTGGCTGATCGGAACAGCCAATAGAATGCAAGCTCAATCGGATTGGCTGATTGGATCAGCCAATCCGATTGAACTTGAATCTGATTGGCTGATTCAATCAGCCAATCAGATTTTTCCTACCTTATTTCCGATTGGCTGATAGAATCCTATCAGCCAATCGGAATTCGAGGGACGCCATCTTGGATGACGTCATTTAAAGGAACCTTCATTCGGCGAGTAGGCATCGGGGAAGAAGGATGGATCCGCGTCGGCTGGAAGAAGATGGCTTTGCTCCACTCCGGATGGATGAAGATAGAAGATGCCGCTTGGATGAAGATGTCTGCTGGCCTGGATGTCCTTTTCTGCCCAGATAGGATGAAGACTTCTGCCGCTCCTGATGTCCTCTTTTGGTCCATCGGTGCCCGGTTGGGTGAAGACGACTCAAGGTAGGGAGATCTTCAGGGGCCCCGCAAAAAGTCCTTTTAAGGGCTGGTAATAGAGCTGGTAATAAAAAAAGCTGTAATCTTTTTTTATTTTTTGTAATTTAGTTTAGTTTAATTATAGGTAATTGTAGGTACTTGTAGTTAATTTATTTAATTTATTTATTGATAGTGTAGTGTTAGGTTTAATTGTAACTTAGGTTAGGATTTATTTTACAGGTAATTTGGTAATTATTTTAACTAGGTAGCTATTAAATAGTTATTAACTATTTAATAGCTATTGTACCTAGTTAAAATAAATACAAAGTTGCCTGTAAAATAAATATAAATCCTAAAATAGCTACAATATAATTATTCATTATATTGTAGCTATATTAGGGTTTATTTTACAGGTAAGTATTTAGTTTTAAATAGGAATACTTTAGTTAATAGTGCAGCTCGCTCCTGCTGTCTGACAGAGCAGGAGCGAGCTGCACTTAGTGCTATGGCGCGGTCGGGTCGGGCTGTGACTATACAGCTGGCCCAATGCGCTGTTTGAAAAAAACAGACCCGCTCAGAAGATCACAGAGAGCGGGTCTGTAAAACAGCAGGGTTTTTTTAAAATTCAAAGGGGAAATTTTGTTTTATAACGTTTGCGCTAATATAATGTTATATAATTCTGAACTATGTGCAGAATTATATAACATTATTTTTAAGGTTTACTGTCCCTTTAATTTATTTCGTTAGATTAAAATTATATTTATCTTAGGGGGGTGTTAGGGTTAGACTTAGCTTTAGGGGTTAATACATTTATTATAGTAGCGGCGAGGTCCGGTCGGCAGATTAGGGGTTAATACTTGAAGTTAGGTGGCGGCGATGTTAGGGAGGGCAGATTAGGGGTTAATACTATTTATTATAGGGTTTGCGAGGTGGGAGTGCGGTGGTTTAGGGGTTAATACATTTATTAGCGTAGCAGCGAGGTCCAGTCGGCAGATTAGGGGTTAATAAGTGTAGGTAGGTAGCGGCGACGTTGGGGGGGGGGCAGATTAGGGGTTAATAAATATTATGTAGGTGTCGGGGATGTTAGGGGCAGCAGATTAGGGGTTCATAAGGATAATGTAGGTGGCGGCGGTGTGCGGTCGGCAGATTAGGGGTTTATAATATTTATTATAGTGGCGGCGATGTGGGGGGACCTCGGTTTAGGGGTACATAGGTAGTTTATGGGTGTTAGTGTACTTTAGAGCACAGTAGTTAAGAGCTCTATAAACCGGCGTTAGCCCAGAAAGCTCTTAACTACTGACTTTTTTCTGCGGCTGGAGTCTTGTCGGTAGAGGGTGTACCGCTCACTTCAGCCAAGACTCTAAATACCAGCGTTAGGAAGATCCCATTGAAAAGATAGTATACGCAATTGGCGTAATGGGATCTGCGGTATGGAAAAGTCGCGGCTTGAAAGTGAGCATTAGATCCTTTCCTGGCTGACTCTAAATACCAGCGGGCGGCCAAAAGCAGCGTTAGGACCCCTTAACGCTGCTTTTGACGGCTAACGCAGAACTCTAAATCTAGGCGAATATTTTTATATGCACATTTTCTGAGGCACCAGCAAGAGTTCACAGTGTGTACATTCGCTGATTGAAATTAAGATGAAAGGGAAAGTCTGCACCAGAATTGTTATTGTTTAAAAAGATAGATAATCCCTTTATTACCC
The DNA here is from genome assembly GCF_027579735.1 of Bombina bombina. Lineage (NCBI taxonomy): Eukaryota > Metazoa > Chordata > Amphibia > Anura > Bombinatoridae > Bombina > Bombina bombina. Next base: position 64,089,923 of record NC_069505.1, read on the forward strand.
ATTCCCCAGTTTTGCATAACCAACACCGTTTTAATATACTTTTTACCTCTGTGATTACCTTGTATATAAGCCTCTGCACACTTCCCCCTTATTTCAGTTCTTTTGAGAGGCTTGCATTTTAGCCAATAAGTGCTGACTCCTAAGTAACTCCATGGAAGTAAGCACAACTCAATTTTCTTCCCAGACTTCTTTAAAAAAATCTAGTAAACGCCGGGGATGTCTTCCGTATTATAGCTTGAATGAAGAATAACCAGTGGAACTTTGGGGGACCTCTCGAATTGTAAACAAAAAGTAAGCAAGAAGCAAGTCCCAGTCTCTTCCATCCTTAATAACCACTTTTCTCAATATTCCTTTAAGCATTCAATTAAATCTCTTTGCAAGACCGTCAGTCTGTGGGTGATAAACCAAGGTTCTTAGTGTTTGAATCTTTAACAGCTTTCACATCTCCTTCATAAGTTGGAAGACAAAAGGATTACCTTGATCAGTCAGGATTTGTTTTGGGAGGCCTACTCGTGAAAAACATCTTAACTAACTCTATGTTTTTGGTAGTTGCCTGACGTAAGGGTATAGCTTCAGGATAATGGGTGGCATGGTCAAGTATTACCAAAATATATTGGTGACCCCTAGCAGATTTTTCTAATGGCCCCACTAGATCCATACCAATCCTGCTGCGCCGCACGGCTCTAGCTGTTGCTAGGGACGCAGCGCCTGCTGTCTGCTCATTGCCTAGGGGGAAGTCGGCTCCTCTCTGTGTGTGGCAGTGACGTCATCACCGCATGCTTCCTCCTGCAGAAGCCGTTCTGGATCTCCTGTGGCGCGAATCCTGCACCTATGTATGTAACGTCAGTCCTACCTTTCACTGCCCAAGTATAGGTGTTACTTACTGTTCTCCTGGGTGTTATTGATTTGTATGCAGGATTGCTATTTTGTTGCTGACCCCTGCTTGTCTGACACTCTGCCTCTTTAACCCTTAACTGCTGGATTGATACTGCTGCTGAACTCTGCTTGTCTGACCACTCTACATGTTAACCCCTATCTGCCCTGGATTGCCTCACTGTTGCCAAACCCTGCCTGCCTGACCATCCTAGTGGTTTACCCCTGGACTACCTTACTGTTGACGAACCCTGTCTGCCTGACCATCCTAGTGGTTTACCCCTGGACTGTCTTACTGTTGCTGAACCCTGCCTGCCTGACCACCCTAGTGGTTTGTCTCTGGTGTCTTGCCTGTTGCCGCCAAGGACTGTCCTGCCTGTAGTGAGTGCCATTTATATCATCTTGCAAACCTACTCTGCTCTGGGATATTCCCTATCATTCCGGCTTGACGCCGGAATAGCAACACTACTGGCCGAGTTCTGTCTGATAGAGGAGTATCCAACGAGCATTACAAATCCTTTCCAACAGAGTATCAATTATTGGGAATGGTTCCAGTGGTGCCCTTAGTTTAAGGGTTGGGACTGTCAGTTGACACTCAGGACAAGAGGCACAAAACCTTTTTATATCCTCAGAAACCCCTGGCCAATAGAATAATTTTAGTACCCATTTCGGTGGGGTTTTTTTACCCCCAGGTGTCCTCCCAAAAGATGTGTGTGCTAAATCCAGTACTTTTCGGGTATGAGATGAGGCTACCACTAATTGTTCAACCTCTTGCCCCTCTTCCTTGGTCAATCGATAAAGAAGGTAATTTTAAAGGATAAAATAGGGGAAAGTGTTTCTAGGCTGACCGCCCACTGGTACCCCATTTACTACCCGACTTTGGGCATTTTGTAGTAAGGGATCATTTGCCTGTTTGGGCCCATAAGAACTACTAGAAGCATCACCCTGCATGGGGACATTATACACAGGTTTATTCCCTTGCTCAGATTCAGGTTCCTTTTGACCTTTTTTTAGCTTCTCTTCTGTAACCTGAGTAGCCATCCCCTTTTTACACTGTTTTCCTCGCCCATTCCACAAAGCCTCACATAAGGCTTTATTAAACCTATACTTATTTTCGCGACGTTCTCGCTGAGTTTTGAGTTTTCTAAAAATAAATCAGAATGAGTAAATGGAAAATATATAATGGGGACTTTCAGTAACCACTTCAAGCTCTACTTCTCTCAAAGACACCTGGGATTGTACCAAAGCTTGAAACCCAGGATAAGTTCTCCCTATTTCCCGTCTCGACTACTGCAACTCCGTCCTCTCTGGTCTACCAAGCTGCCACCTAGCTCCTTTACAATTCATAATGAATGTTTCTGTCAGGCTCATCTTCCTTACACGTCGCTCTTCATCTGCTGCACCTCTCTGCCAATCCCTTCACTGGCTTCCTCTTGCCTCCAGAATTGAACACAAAATCCTCACGCTGACATACAAAGCCCTCAACTGCACTGCTCCCCACTACATTTCAGACCTTGTCTCCAGATACTCTCCCTCCCATCCCCTTCACTCTGCTTACAATCTCATCCTCTCCTCCTCCCTTGTTTCTTCCTCACATTCCCATTTACAGGACTTCTCCAGACTGGCCCCCATTCTGTGGAACTCCCTGCCTCACTCCACAAGACTCTCCCATAGTTTTAACAGCTTTAAGCACTCCCCAAAGACTCTACTATTCAGGGATGCATACAACCAACACTAACCTTTCCTAACTCCATCGCTTTCCCCTTGAACCCCTTAGAATGTAAGCCTATGAGCCCAGCTGTTTGTAGATCGCCTTCATAAGACTACAAAGTGCAACTCTCGGCAGGGCCCTCACCCATTTGATCCCTATAAATGTTATCCTGTATACCAGCTATGTTTATAGCGCTGCAGAATCTGTTGGCGCTCTACAAATACCTGTTAATAATAATAATAACTAAAGGATAGGGCAATTTTGGCACAACCAGGGCCACAACATTTTCCCTCTTGTGTAACATAATTACTTCTATCCTGGCCGTAGGATAATTCACAGTGTACCCATGTATACAAAGTACCCAGACTGTTTTCTGGGCTTCTTGCAGCAGAAAAGGAGCAATGATTCCTGCCTATTGTTCCTGGGGTCACACCTCCCTAGTTGCAGTGCGTTCAAAGATAAGGAGACATGCCTCTACGTCATCTCCTGGAGTCATTTTCTGAAGGCAGTCACTTGCCTGTATCCTGTCTGAAATACTAGCTTCCACAGGAACTCCTGGGACCACAAGTCTCTGGTCTATCTCTTTAAGAATTTCTCTGACTTCTTTGTGCCTCCAACACTGTTGCAAGCTGTGTAGCCAGCAAGCGATTACATTCCTGCGGTTCCTGATAAGTCTCCTGATGGACTGTTGTAGCATGTAGGAGGGCTTTTACAACGTCTTCCATGTTTGCAAAGTCTATAGTAATTGCAATGGGTTCTGCCCCTTTAAGGGGTTGACAAAGTGCACTCCTAGTCACTCCAATCCCACTCCTGACACCACATGTGACAAGGCAGTTGCCAGTGCACTTAGATTATCAGTCAGGACAGCTAGTAGTTGCAGAATTTCATCCTTTTTACCCATTTAACACAAGCAATCATATCCCTGAATTCTGTTTCTAGAAATGTATCCAAACCTTTTTTAAATGTATCTAAGGTATTGGAATTTACTACCTCCTCAGGTAATGAGTTCCACAATTTTATTGATCTTACAGTGAAAAAACGTTTCTGTTGCAGAAGACTAAATCTCCTATCCTCCAGCCTTAAATTGTGACCTCTTGTCCCAAACAATTTTCTTAAAATAAACAGAGTTTCTGCCATATCTGTATATGGGCCTTTAAAATATTTATATAAAGAAATCATGTCACCTCTCAAGCGCCTTTTATCTAGAGAAAACAGACCCAGTTGGGCTAACCTCTCCTCATAGCTTAAATTCTCTATTCCCCTTATTAGTTTTGTGGCCCTTCTCTGAACTTTTTCTAGGTCTGCAATGTCTCTATAGATGTTGCTATTGAATCCTTGCTCTAATACATTAATAAAAATAAAAAAAACAGGGTGCAGTACTGTCATGATTATATATTATCCTAACTCTTTATACAACCTTGATTGCTAACATCCTTGCACCTATCTACTTAACCCCTCCCACGGACAAGGTATATAGGATCAACTAACCTATTGTTAGTTGCTTAGAATTCTGTCTTGTGCTGCTACCAATCTACTCAGGACTCACTCTCCTCAGCAGCTGCTGCACCTGACACAGGATCTCTGCTCAAGCCAAGCCGGCTGTGACGTCACACGCCACCGGAACTCATACCAGCTAATTCTAACTTCTCTACAAGGAATTACCGGTACCGGACCTTCGACTTCTCACTAAAGATTTCTCCTAAAACAGACTATCTAACTTTCAACTCGGTAAGATTCCAACTTTAATCCTTACCTCTATCAATCATCACATTCCTCAGTCAGTACTGAACTTCTACTAAATCTTAAACATCTCATTACAAAAACCTTCAGTGAAAAGTTTAACAAATATTGGAATTCAAAGCAAGTAGATAAAATGATCTTACTAAAACACATAACCTGCTCAGTATTATTGTTTCAGTTTACCGTTATAAGTAATCACACATGTGTTATTTAAACTGACATAAATTTCACTTTGCTAAAATTCCTTACAAGTAATTTACTTCTACAACTTCCATTCTCTCAACTTTATATTTACTTTTGGTTCTTGGAACTGCACTTAGCATTCTCACACTAGTTGCTTAGATGCAGTTTCAGATTTAACCCTAGATTAACTGACAGACAGATATCATATTCCATATCAAACAACAGTTGCGCCCTTGTTACATATATGTTATTGATATCTGCCTAACTACATTCATATATAATTCTTAAGCTGCAGTTGTGGTTCAAAATATATTTTCTCGTTCTTTTTCTGCCTTTTTAGGAAAAGCAGAATTAATTTGTGACAAGTACCGATCCCTGGAAGACTCCACTGATTGTCCAATATGAGTATGATCCATTTACTACTACACATTGCTCCCTGTCTTTTATCCAGTTATTTATCCATGAGCTAACATTTTCAGCTATTCCCAGTAGCTTTAATTTTGTACATTAATCTCTAATGTGGCACTGTATAAAATGCCTTTGCAAAATCTAAGTATATCACATAAACTGATTCCCCTTTATCTTTCTTTTTTCTTACTTCCTCGTAGAATCTAATTAGATTAGTTTGACATGATCTATTTCTCATAAAACCATGCTGATTTGAATTCATGATCTTGTTTACACAAATATACTCATCAATATAATCCCATCAAGTATCTTTCCCACTATTGATGTCAGACTAACTGGTCTATAGCTTCCTGGATCAGCCCTACTTCCCTTTTTGAAGAGTGGCACCACATCAGCTTTACGCCAGTCCTGGGATACTATGCCTGAGGATAACGAGTCTTAGAAAATTAGGAGGTTTGTCCACACATTTTAATGTACCTATATTGTCCTTCTTAGATTTTTTTTGCCATTTATGTACTTAAAAAAACTTAAAGGGTTTGACTGCAATTAATCTTTCATTTTCGCTTATTTGATTGCTTTTTTGCATGCTTTGTTACATTCCTTATATATTTAGTATGTTGAGTCTGTACTACAGTATTTTATTTGAATAATGTAAATGCCCTTCATTTTTTCCTAAATTTTCTTAACACATTTTACACCCTGTAGATAGAGATTATACATTCTACTCCAGCCTTTACAAGACATACTCAAGACTAGACTATTTTTTTTACTGATCTATGGACACTGAACAATATACAAACCTCTACAATTGCACTCAATGGGGCCTATCTATCAAGCTCCGAATGGAGCTTGATGCCCCGTGTTTCTGGCGAGCCTGCAGGCTCGCCAGAAACAGCAGTTATGACGCAGCGGTCACAAAGACCGCTGCTCCATAACATGTCCACCTGCTCCGAGCAGGCAGACAGAAATCACCGGAATTCAACCCGATTGAGTACGATAGGGTTGATTGACACCCCCCTGCTGGCGGTCGATTGGCCGTGAGTCTACAGGTTGCAGCGTTGCACCAGCAGCTCTTGTGAGCTACTGGTGCAATACTGAATACAGAGAGCGTATTGCTCTCCATATTCAGCGAGGTCTGGCGGACCTGATACGCACTGGCGGATCAGGTCCACCAGACTTTGTTAAATATAGGCCAATGTATGGTCGGATCATGACCCGTCACTATTTCCTTTTCATCCTCCCATGTCCCCTCTAACACACGATGGAGATATGAAGATTGGTTTATGAGTGACCCTATGATCACTAGAGACATTAGAAATTAGAAAATAATTTCTATCGTTTAATGATGATGGCCAAACTCCTGTACAAATAGTCTGGGTATCTATAAAAAGCCTTCATTAGGGGTCTTTGCATTAAGCGAGCTGCTATGATTTGGAAGAAACAAGGCAAGTCTTTAGCAGAACTCTTGTGTCTGTATAGATTGCTTTCTTCATCTCAGAAATCAGCTCCTACCTTACAGGGAGCAAAACAGCTTGAGGAAATACGAGCCCAACCTAAATCACTAGAACTCAACAGTACAAAAGACCCTGAGTAGGTTTAAACAGAACTATTATTACCATAGTAATAAAGCTAATTTCTTGATGGCCACTAAACTAAGAAATAGCTCAGCACAAAATTGAGTCACTTAAATACGAGGGGCGTGTAGTACTTTCCCCTAAAGATATAGTAGACACATTTCGCTCGTACTATGCCTCCCTCTATAATTTTAAAAATCACAATCCCGTAAAATGTCTCATGTTACAGAAATTGATGGACATTATATGGGGTAAGGAAGATGGGAAATATTTTTTAGATATCTTACAATGACAAGTTTAGTGGATCATTTTTTTAAATCTTACATAGACTACATATACCAACACCTGTATGTCCAGCGGTGACTCCTACAGCAAACTGAGAAAATCGAGTAAATATCTGCTGACTCCGCCTCCTCCATAATATTCTGGAGGAAGAATCAGCTCTATGAAAATTGTACTGTTTTCCTTTTATTACTTTTACCTTGTTTACCCCCAGATGTTTGTTATATTTGACTAATATTTATAATACCGATTGTTGAAACATTGCTTTTCTCTTTTTAATGTGTCATCTGACCCGATAGTGATCTTATACGTAGCTACCATATACAAATATTTCTCCTGTATCAAATGACCCCTAGAGGCCAAACCTGTAGCAACTATCAAATGCTAATATATTACATTGTAAGTAAGGTTTCTAAAGCTCCTGACACATAACATGTTGTATAATTGTCCATCTTTAATATGCAATGTCTCATTGGTTCATGTCTTCATGTCATGATCATTTCTATCTGTTTTCTTGTCACAAAACCTCAATAAAAGATTATTTAAAAAAAAAAATATGAATAATTATTAAAAATTATTATAGATACTGTATACAATATACTGTATAATCCATAATATATATATATATATATATATATATATATATATATATATATATATATATATATATATATACATTGAGCAATGATACTTTTTTATTGGACTAACTATACATTTATAAGTTGACAAGCTTTCAGAAGAGTTCCTTCCTTTCTCAAGTCTGAAGCAATACTGACCAATTCAATGGAATTTACAGATTATGAGGCCCATTTATCAAGCTCTGTATAAAGCTTGAGGGGCCCTGTTTCTGGTGAGCCTTCAGGCTCGCCAGAAACACCAGTTATGAAGCAGCGGTCTAAAGACCACTGCTCCATAACCTGTCCGCCTGCTCTGAGAAGGCGGACAGACATTGCCGCAATTCAACCCGATCAAATACGATCGGGTTGATTGACACCCCCTGCTAGCGGCCGATTGGCCGCAAATCTGCAGGGGGCGGCGTTGCACCAGCAGTTCACAAGAGCTGCTGGTGCAATGCTGAATGCGAAGAGCGTATTGCTCTCTGCATTCAGCAAGGTTTGTCGGACCGGATCCGCTGATCGGATCATGTCGGACAGACACATAATAAATAGGCCCCTATATATTAAAACACAGAATGGCTAAAAAGAACAGAAAGTGTTACAGAGGTCTGAGTGCAGAGAGAGGAGGGGGTGGCATAAAAATCATGAGGGGGGCTTAGGTGACAGAGGCAGACAGTGTCCAGTGTAGGAGAACAGACAGGGGAAATATATAGGTTTACATATTGCTATATGGCTGGGGATGTACAGAATTAATAAAGGATCTGTTACCTGCTTCACAACGTTTCTGCAATACCAATTGATGAATGATTGTTTTACCTCTTTTTCATTGTAATTCTTCTCACTAAATACAGAATATCCTCTATAAACAAGCAGTTTGTAAGTATAGTTATAGGGACAGTGCACGGTAAAAATGTTCTCCTCTTTAAAGGGGCAGCAAACACCTTGAGATTTTTTTTATATACAATGTTTGCTTATGTGTAATGAAGCAACTTTGCAATATATTTTCATTATTTATTTGACACTCTTTTCATGTAATGTAGCTTTGAAAAACAAGGATTTTCCTATTTTCAGAACATGAACTACACCCTGCAGACTTCTCAAGGCTAACTCTGTTACATATGTGTTCCTAATTGGCTACAACAGCATACAAATCCTCCTCAAAATAAGGAAAATGGTGAGTGGAGTTTGGCTGTTGAAAAACAATAGCAGTAAATAGGATGTTTGTTTTAAAAACATTCGCCTAGATTACGAGTTCTGCGTTAGCTTTAAAAAGCAGCGTTAAGGGGTCCTAACACTGCTTTTTAACGCCCGCTGGTATTACGAGTCAGGCAGGTACAGGTGTACCGCTCACTTTTTTTCTGCGACTTTTCCATACCGCAAATCCCCTTACGTCAATTGCGTATCCTATCTTTTTAATGGGATTTGGCTAACGCTGGTATTACAAGTCTTGGAAGAAGTGAGCGGTAGACCCTCTACCTCCAAGACTCCTAACGCATATAAAAGTCAGTAGTTAAGAGTTTTACGGGCTAACGCCAGAACATAAAGCTCTTAACTACAGTGCTACAAAGTACACTAACACCCATAAACTACATATTAACCCCTAAACCGAGGCCCCCCACATCGCAAACACTATAATAAAATTATTTAACCCCTAATCTGCTGATCGGACATCGCCACCACCTACATTATATTTATGAACCCCTAATCTGCTGCCCCTAACATCGCCGACACCTACATTATATTTATTAACCCCTAATCTGCCGACCGGACATCGCCGCTACTATAATAAATGTATTAACCCCTAAGCCGCCACACTCCCGCCTCGCAAACACTATAATACATTTTATTAACCCCTAATCTGCTGTCCCTAACATCGCCGCCACCTACCTACAATTATTAACCCCTAATCTCCAGCCCCCAACGTCGCCGCTACTATATTAAATGTATTAACCCCTAAACCTAAGTCTAACCCAAACCCTAACACCCCCTAACTTAAATCTATTTTTAATAAATCTAAATAAAATTTCTAAAATTAAATAAATTATTCCTATTTAAAACTAAATACTTACCTATAAAATAAAGCCTAATATAACTACAATATAACTAACAGTTACATTGTAGCTATTTTAGGATTTATATTTATTTTACAGGCAACTTTGTATTTATTTTAACTAGGTACAATAGCTATTTAATAGCTACCTAGTTAAAATAATTACAAAATTACCTGTAAAATAAATCCTAACCTAAGTTACAAATACACCTAACACTACACTATCAATAAATAAATTAAATAAATTAACTACAATTATCTAACATAAAATACAATTAAATAAACTAAACTATATTACAAAAAAAACAAACACTAAAATACAAAAAATAAAAAGATATTACAAGAAGTTTAATCTAATTACACCTAATCTAAGGCCCCTAATAAAATAAAAAAGCCCCCCAAAATAATCAAATTCCCTATCCTAAACTAAATTACTAAGTAATTAGCTCTTTTACCAGCCCTTAAAAGGGCTTTTTGAGGGGCATTGCCCCAAAGTAATCAGCTCTTTTACCTGTAAAAAAAATAAATACAATACCCCCCCAACATTACAACCTGCACACCCCTACTCTAAAACCCACCCGTTCCCCCTTAAATAAACCGAACACTACCCCATTGAAGATCACCCTACCTTGAGCCGTCTTCACCCGATCCCAGCACAAGTGGTCCTCCAGCCGGGCAGAAGTCTTCATCCGATCGGGGCAGAAGAGGTCCTCCATCCAGCAGAAGTCTTCATCCAAGCCCTAAACCGATTGGCTAATTGGATCAGCCATGCGAGGTCAATTCTATTGGCTGATCTATCAGCCAATCGAATTGAACTTCAATCCGATTGGCTGATTAAATCAACCAATCGGATTTTTCCTACCTTAAATCCGATTGGCTGATAGAATCCTATCAGCCAATCGGAATTCGAGGGACGCCATCTTGGATGACGTCATTGAAATGAACCTTCATTCACTGTTAGGATATCGGAAGAAGAGGATGGCTCCGCGTCGGCTGTATTGAAGATGGACCCGCTCAGCTCCAATTGATTGAAGATAGAAGATGCCGCTTGGATGAAGACTTCTGCTGGACGGAGGACCTCTTCTGCCCCGATCGGATGAAGACTTCTGCCCGGCTGGAGGACCAATTTTGCCCGGATCGGATGAAGAGTTCGGCCCGACTGGGTGAAGACGGCTCAAGGTAGGGTGATCTTCAATGGGGTAGTGTTAGGTTTATTTAAGGGGGGATCGGGTGGGTTTTAGAGTAGGGGTGTGTGGGTGGTGGGTTGTAATGTTGGGGGGTATTGTATTTATTTTTTTTACAGGTAAAAGAGCTGATTACTTTGGGGCAATGCCCCGTAAAAAGCCCTTTTAAGGGCTGGTAAAAGAGCTGATTACTTAGTAATTTAGTTTAGGATAGGGAATTTTATTATTTTAAGGGGCTTTTTTATTTTATTAGGGGGTCTAGATTAGGTGTAATTAGATTAAAATTCGTCTAATTTTTTTTATTTTTTGTAATTTAGTGTTTTGTTTTTTTTAATATAGTTTAGTTTATTTAATTGTATTTTATGTTAGATAATTGTAGTTAATTTGTTTAATTAATTTATTGATAGTGTAGTGTTAGGTGTATTTGTAACTTAGGTTAGGATTTATTTTACAGGTAATTTTGTAATTATTTTAACTAGGTAGCTATTAAATAGTTATTAACTATTTAATAGTTATTGTACCTAGCTAAAATAAATACAAAATTGCCTGTAAAATAAATATAAATCCTAAAATAGCTACAATGTAACTGTTAGTTATATTGTAGTTATATTAGGCTTTATTTTATAGGTAAGTATTTAGTTTTAAATAGGAATAATTTATTTAATTTTAGAAATTTTATTTAGATTTATTAAAAATAGATTTAAGTTAGGAGGTGTTAGGGTTAGGGTTAGACATAGGTTTAGGGGTTAATACATTTAATATAGTAGCGGCGACGTTGGGGCGGGAGATTAGGGGTTAATAATTGTAGGTAGGTGGCGGCGATGTTAGGGACGGCAGATTAGGGGTTAATAAAATTTATTATAGTGTTTGCGAGGCGGGAGTGTGGCGGTTTAGGAGTTAATACATTTATTATAGTGGCGACGATGTCCGGTCGGCAGATTAGGGGTTAAAAAGTGTAGGTAGGTGTCGGCGACGTTGGGGGTAGCAGATTAGGGGATAATAAATATAATGTAGGTGTCGTGATGTTAGGGGCAGCAGATTAGGGGTTCATAGGAATAATGTAGGTGGCGGCGGTGTCCGGAGCGGCAGATTAGGGGTTAATAATATAATGCAGGTGGCGACGATGTAGAGGTTAATAAGTGTAAGGTTAGCTTAACGCTGCTTTTTTGCAGGTGTTAGTTTTTTTTTTCAGCCAGCTCAGCCCCATTGTATCCTATGGGGAAATCGTGCATGTGCACGTTTTTCCAGCTTACCGCTACCGTAAGCAACGCTGGTATTACAGGTAGAAGTGGAGATAAATTTTGCTCAACGCTCACTTTTCTGAGGCTAACACAGCCATTCAGAAAACTTGTAATGCCAGCGTTGTTTAAAGTGAGCGCTGGAAAAAAAAGGCTCGTTAGCACCGCAAGTTTTTACCGAAAAAACTTGTAATCTAGCCGATTAAGGGGCCAATTTATCATTGGTCCGTCCGACATGATCTGCTCAGCGTATCATAGCCGACAGCGTATTGACAGCATACGCTGTTGGCATTTAACATTGCACAAGCAGTTCACCAGAACTGCTTGTGCAATGCTGACACCCTGCAGATTTGCGGCCAATCGG